>NW_017972309.1:165009-172874 GCF_001876935.1 Asparagus officinalis
AATCAGTCAAACAATCAACAGACACATACATTAATTACCTCATTAATTACCTCAACGTAGTGAATCCAGATTCACTACCTCAACGTATCTCGAATCACTGCAGTGAATCCAGATTCACTACAGTGAATCTGGATTCACCGCGGTGATGTAATTAATGTATGTGTTTAATGAGGTAATTAATGCATGTGTCTGTTGACTGTTTGACTGAATCCTAGCCATTGGATGAAGGAGGTTTTTAGTTTTTAGGCTAAGGAGGTTTTTATTAGAACCTCTCCCTATATATATATATATATATATATAGTTGTGCTAGATTGACTTAAGTTTAGTTTTATTTTATTTATTGTTTCACACACAACCAATGAGCTTGAGTATTTTCACATATTGTATAATTTGGGTTGTGGGTGTGATTGAGTGAGCTTACACTTAGTTCTCAACTTGTATTGGAGAACAAACCATTTATATTTGTGCTTAATTTGTGAGATCACATTGTAATGTACAAGGACACTAAGAGAAGTGTGTGGTGAGAGACAGAGTTAATTCCAAGAGGAATAACGTTGGTAGTAAAGCCTAGGGAGAGGTAGTAAATCCAAGCACTTGAGAAAGTTGACACAGGCTAGGCCAACACTTAGAGGTGTATTGTGTGATTATAATTGTGTAAATGATGAAAGTTTTTGGTAAGCTAGAAAACCGATTGTGTGAGTTGTAAATGTTTTCGGTGAACGTTGAAAACCGGTTGTGATAGTGGAGATTCTCCTCGAGGGTAAGGAGCAGAGACGTAGGTCAAGGGTGACTGAACTCCATGATCATTTGCTTGTGTTTGTGTTTAGCATTGGCGTATATTTCTTTTATGTCTTGTGCACATTGTTTATCACCTATTGTCATATTGCACACCCTTGTTTATCCTTGCATATAATTTATTATATATTATAATTGCTAGGATGTTATTAATAAGTTTTAATTTGACATTAATATCGAATTAGATTAGCATATATCCTATTCACCCCCTAGGGTAATTTCATTTGGTATTAGAGCTTAGTGCTCTTGATTTGTGGCTGAATCGCCTAGAGTCAAAGATCCAAGCTTTCATATATTGCTAATCTAGTTTTAATTTTATTTTTGCTTGTATTTTTATCATGGATATGCATGGTACACCTAGTTTAGGCTATGATATTAATGTTGCTCCTAAATTCAATGCTTTTACCTATGCTCAATGGTGTTTTAGATTTAAAATATTTGTTAGATCTAAAAATATCGAATTATGGGAAATCATTGATCATGCTTATATTGTGCCCACCTTGGAGAAATCCAAGTAGAGCTTAAATGATAAAAAATGTTTATTATGATCAAGCTATTGTTAGAATTTTTGCTAAATGTATTTGATTCATCTATTTCTAACAAACTTGTTAATTTCTTTTGATAGTGCTTACAATTTATGGAAATTTATACAAGCACATCAAGAAAACATGGAGGAGATCCGACAAGCCTTGGCGGATTCCACTTCAAGTTCAAGTGGAGCATCATCATGTACACGACCACTAGACGATAGCCCTAGTGAGGTATGCCAGTCCGATACCGATGATGAATTATCTATTGATGAACTCGCTTGTGGATATGAAAAGTTAATGCATACCTATAATCAATTGCATCATAATTTTAAAGAATTAAAAAACAAGTGTGATACTTTAAAATCCGATCATGAGAAGCTAGAATCCAAGTTTGATATCATTGTTAAGAAAAATGAAAATCTTAAAGAAACAATGATAAATTAAATTTGGAAAATGATAAATTAACCTCTAAAATAGCTAGCTTAACTCATGCTAATAATGATGCCATGTTAGAAGTAAAAACAATTAAAAATAATTTTAATTCTTTAAAAAATGGTCATGATTGTTCTACTTTTTATGACAATGCATATATGCCTAATAAAGAGTTGAATCACTTGAAGGAACGTATATCCTCCTTAGATTCAACTTTAAAAACTTGCATTGACAATAATAGGAAACTAATAGATATGTGTGCTAAGTCTAGTGCAAATAATTCAAAATTATCCACTCACTATGCACACATATATAACGAAGTATATAAGTACTCTATTTACAGCCGTAAAGGTCATTTAGCTAAAATTTGCTATGATGCACAAAAATCCACTAAGTCCAATATTATTAAACCTTGTGCATCCCACCAAGTTTTTTCATCATCACACACATGCACCAATTGCTCATCATAAGCATGATAGTGTGTTTAAATGTGAATATTATGGTAGATTTGGCCATTTGGCAAAGTTTTGTTTTAATTTAAGAAAAAGTTCAAATTTGTCAAATACTTCAAATGGACCATGTTTGTTTAATAATCTTTTACATTTACAAAAAGCTTCAAATAAATTATATTTGTTTGCAAATGTTCATCGTGCACACTCATATGGTCAACATAAATAAATGTATTCATATTATTGCACCTATTGCAATAGAATGAGTCGTTTGAGTCATTATTGCTATGACCGGACACGTACACCACATGCGCCCAAATGTGATCATAACCCAAGGGCATTGAGATTTAATGATAAGGGTAATATCCCTAAGCTCTTTGGTACTAAGAGTGCTTGGCTACCAAAATATTTTTAATTTTAAAGAACAAACTTTTAGAGTTTTTGTCTTTCATGTTCTTTAAAAGATGATTTTTTTTTGGGATTTTTTACAAAGTTTTGATGATTTTTTATAAAAGAAAATATTTTCATTTGTACGATTCCTTTTAAAAAAATTCTAATTTCTCAAAACTTGATTTTGAATTTGTAGAAGAGGTTTATGTTTGAGCAACCCCCTAGACTTATTAATCTTTTTCTTTCATATCATGTTTACCGGGTGCAAAATGCTTCTATATGGGTTGAAACAAGCTCTAAGAACTTGGCATGATTGTTTTTCTTGTTAAAAATAATATTATTCAATTTGTTTTGTCATAAGCATAATTCTTTCGACATTTGTGGATAAAACATATAAATATTTTAACATTACTAGTTGCTTAATCACTTATTCTTCAAAAATAATAATTTATAAATTAAGCATGTTTTGATGTTATTATGGTTTAGATCATGATTTATGATTTTATTTGATTGTTTTGATTTTTATTGGGACTTTCATGATTGTCATGATTCTCATGGTGCTCATGATTTGTTTTCATTTGAAAATATCTTTCATGATTCTCATGTTATTCCATTCATTTGATTTCATAAATCTATACATATTGTTTGTATTGAGACATAATTTTTATGATAATATATCTATGCGTCTGCTCAATCAATCATGATTAATGTTTAATTATTTGTGGACTTTTGGATATATTGATCAAACATTTGAATTTTTTAACTTTTTAGTATTTGATTTTCATCTTTGGAATATTTTTTATTTATGTTTAAGATCTTTGTAACATTTTGTCTCAATGATACATATGTAAGTGTTTACTGGGCATCTTTTGTATGTGAGTTGATATTAGTGCGATATATATATTGAGGGAGAGGTTCTAATAAAACCTCCTTATCTAAAAACTAAAACCTCCATTCATCCATTAGAGCTAGATGAATCTTGGTTGGGATCAGTCAAACAATACACAGACACTAAATACATAATTAACCTCATTTAATTTACCTCAACGTTAGTGAATCCAATTCGACTACCTCAACGTTATCTCGAATCACTGCAGGTGAAATCCAGATCACTACAGTGAATCTGGATTCCCGCGCCGAGGTGATGTAATTAATGTATGTGTTTAACTGAGGTAATTAATGCATTGTGTCTGTCTGACTGTTCTTGACTTGAATCCTAGCCATGTGGATGAAGACAGGTTTTTAGTTTAGGCTAAAGGAGGGTTTTTATTAGAACTCTCCCTATATATATTATATATTATATAGGTTGTGCTAAATTGAATTAAGTTTAGTTTTATTTTATTTATTGTTCCACACAAACCAAATGCAGCTTTGAGTATTTTCACTCATTGTATAATTTGGGTTGTGGCGGTGATTGGAGTGAGCTTACACTTAGTCTCAATTGTATTGGAAAAAACCATTTTATACTTTAGTGCTTAATTGTGATGAGATCACTTGTAATGTACAAGGACAACTAAAGAGAAGTGTGTGGTGAAGGACAAAGTATTCCAAGAGGAATAACAGTTGGTAGTTAAAGCTAGGTCGGAGAGTTAGTTAATCCAAGCACTTGAGGAAAGTGACACAGGCTAGGCCAAAACTTAGAGGTTGTATTGTGTGATATATTGTGTAAATGATTGAAGTTTTTGGTAAGCTAGAAAACCATGGCTGAGTTGTAAATGTTTTCGTGAACGTTGAAACGGTTGTGGATTAGTGGAGATTCTCCTCGAGGGTAAGGAGCAGGAGACGTAGGTCAAAAGGGTGACTGACTCCATGATCATTTGCCTTGTGTTTGTGCTTTAGCATTTGGGATATTTCTTTTAGTCTTGTGCACATTGTTTATACCTATTGTCATAATTGCACACCTTTTATCTTGCATATAATTTATTTACTATCTATAATTGCTAGATGTTATTAATAAGTTTTAATTTGACGATTTAATATCGAATCTAGATTTAGCATTCTCTTCAGCATATTATATATATATATATATATATTATATTATATAATATAATATTAAATATATATATATATATATATATATATATATATATATATATATATATGAGAAAATGGAGAAACTTTGGTACCGAGTTGCTCCAAGCAACTTGGTAGTGATGTGACCTAATCTTGTCCCTACATCTATATTGGAGTTTGTGAATAGTGGTGAGTTCTATCTTCGAGGTGTGATATAGGGGCAAGATTAGCACATCACTACCAGTATGCTTTAAGCAACTTGATACCAATGTTCTCCATCTCTCTCTCTCTCTCTCCATAATATATATATATATATATATATATATATATATAATATATATATATATATATATATATATAATATATATATGAGAAAATGGGTATGCTTGGTACCAAGCACAAATTTTGTGCTTGTAGTGATGTGTCACATCCTCATCCACTCACTACTCATGTGAATGTGGTCCCATATTTGAATGAGTGGAGGGGGATGTGAACACATCACTACCAAGCAAAACTTTTTGTGTTTGGTACAAGCATACCCATATTACTCTCTCTCTCTCTCTCTCTGTATTATATATATATATATATATATATATATATATATATATATACACTTGTGCTAGATTGATTTAAGTTTATTTTTTATTTTATTTATTGTTTCATACACAACCATTGAGCTTGAGTATTTTTACATATTGTATAATTTGGGCTGTGGGTGTGATTGAGTGAGCTTACACTTAGTTCTCATCTTGTATTGGAGAACAAACTATTTGTATTTTTGTGCTTAATTTGTGAGATCACATTGTAATACATAAGGACAACAAGAGAAGTGTGTGGTGAGAGACGGAGTCAATTCCAATAGGAGTGACGTTGGTAGTAAATCCTAGGGAGAGGTATTAAATCCAAGTACTTGAGAAAGTTGACACGGGCTAGGCCAACACTTCGAGGGTGTATTGTGTGATTACAATTGTGTAAGTGATGAAAATTTTTGGTAAGCTAGAAAACCGATTGTGTGAGTTGTAAACATTTTCGGTGAACGTTGAAAACCGGTTATGATAGTGAAGATTCTCCTCGAGGGTGAGGAGCGGAGACGTAGGTCAAGGGTGACCGAACTCCGTGATCATTTGCTTGTGTTTGTATTTGTCATTGGCGTATATTTCTTTTATATCTTGTGCACATTATTTATCGCCTATTGTCATATTGCACACCCTTGTTTATCCTTGCATATAATTTATTGTATATTATAATTGCTAGGATATTGTTAATACGTTTTAGTTTGGCATTAATATCGGATTAGATTAGCATATACCATATTCACCCCTCCCCCTCTAGGGTAATTTCAATATTATCAACTCAATTTTAAAATATAGAACTCCAAAATAAAATCAAAACTAGTGGATGTGATCTAGTGCATATGAACTATCTAGAAACAAACTTTCAAAGGGTTTCAATATTATTAATCAATGTATAATCAATGTTTTAGAATTTTTAAAAAGTTACTTAATTTTTTACCCCTTAATATATGATTCAAAACACATTGAAATCCTTTGAAAATTTGTTTCTAAGTAGTAAATATGCAATAGACCATACCATTGGCTTAAATTTTTATTTTTGAATTTCAAAATTTAAAATTGGGTTAATAATATCCGCGTATTTGATGCTATGGTCTATCTCAACTCATTCTAAAGACGAGTTATCATTTTAAATCATATTTTTTTAATTAAATAAGGTTTTTATTTAAAAAATAAATGGTTTATTTTCTATCACCAAATCTATCTTGTTGCAGGTTTAACACCCCCCCCCTCCAACTCTGAACATTTGCTAATATATCTCTAAATTATTTGACATTTAGTGGAAAATACCCTTTAACACTTAAAAATCCAAACAAAAAAGCAAGAAAGATAACTCCTGTCTTTAAATTAATGACTTATATATACGCATACACATATACATATAAGGGCGCGCGCGCGTGTACACACACACACACATATATATATATATATATATATATTATATATATAATAATATATATATATATATATATATATATATATATATATATATATATATATATAATATATATATATATATATATATACCCACACAAACTCTAAAGTCTATGCACTTACATACTAATTTACTACTTCTTTTTAAAGTAAAAATAGAGTGAGATGCCCTATTTAAAAGCTTGAATAAAAATAGAACTCCCTGGGAATGAGGAATAGATAATTATCAACAGTAAGATAAAGCAAGCTTCAAGTCAGTTTAGAGGAAGAAGAGCTGACCTTGTCATCATTCTTCATAGCCAAACCATGAAGATAGCTTCACCATAGATGATAATTAACTTCTCATCATTGGGTAACAAAAATCAAAGGTATAACTGCGATTTGATTTGATACACCCTACTCTTAGGGGGGGGAGGGGGTTGAATTATTAGTTAATGTAATTTTAGGGTAAATGAGATAATTTTTGGGACTTCACTTTATAGTATTGCTCATTGGGACAACAAGATTTGGATTTCACTTTAAGCTATTATTTATTGGGACAATGACATTGGGACAATTACCCCTCACTTTTCCCAAAATTATCCTACTTCTACACAAACTTTTTGTCACAAGCTTTAAAAATCACCCTACCTTTAAAAATTACCCCATTCTTAACTTTAGGACGATCATGAAGAAAGTGGGACAAATTTAAAGCATTAATTTATCAATTAACTAATATATGTTAACTGAAAAAAAATATAATATATCTTTTTTATATTTTATTATAAAATCATGCTATAATTTAAGATAATAAAATATTATATAATATTATCTAATATAACATTATTATATATAATCATTACATATAAGTTAATAATATTTCATATATTACAATATTAATATTATATTATTACAATATTAATTTATATTAGTTAGTATAAATTAATATTATATAATATTATCTAATATAACATTATCATACGTAATCATTACATATTAGTTAATAATATTTCATATAGTATAATATTAATTATAATATTAATTATATTATAATATAATTTAATATGATAATATATTCTATTATATAGAATATTTTAATTTATATAATAATTTACTATTTTTTATTACACTTTATTATATTAATTAATACTCTTAAATACATTGTCAATATTGTGGTAGTTATAATAGTAAATAATATTTTATTGCTACAATAAAATTAGTAATAATCTACTATATATTAAAGTATGATATTATATATAATAGTTTGTCTA
>NW_017972309.1:172884-184463 GCF_001876935.1 Asparagus officinalis
CAATTATTATAATAATATATCATATTATTATAATATAATATAATATATTAATTAATAACATTAAGCATAGTTATAGTTAATTAGTAATTATAATATAACATATAATATTCTAGTATAAAGTAAAATAATGTATTATATTATAATAACATACTAAATTATATACTAAGCTAATTTGACAAATTAATTTAGAATTAATTGATAAATAAATATTATATTTTTATAAGGCGTCACATTTTCAATTATCCCACATGAATTGTTTAAGTAAATATTCGAATTGTCCTATTATTCCAACTTATTCCACGTTACCCTATTCAATATATCCTAAATGGATAAAATTATTTTATTAAAATAGTTATTCCACTTAGCCCCAGATTGTTCCAACCAATAACCCCCTAGCTACAAACAAAATACAAATAAAGTATTTAGGAGAGACAAAAAGTATTCCAACAGCAAATCAACAACAAAAAGACTAAAAATTTCCTCCAATTTCTGCTTCATTACTAGAAATCATCTTAATTAGTCACCCTCTTTTTTTTACGATATACTCTTCAGCTTGAGCGCTCACTTCTTAAGAGGGTGTCACGTCTAGAAGACGAGCAAAGAGGCAACATTAGTCGCCAGCTTACATGACTCTCATGACATCTCACCATTAAAAATGAGATCGCTGCTAATTTTACTACTATGAGTTCTAACAATATTAAATGAAAGAAATTATAAGAATCCAATACGAGAAAATACTTAGGTTAGAGGGATAATTTGTATATACGATAGATTTGGAGGTGCATAGCTAAAAAAAAACCCATAAAATAATGGTGTCTCTTCGAGTCATACGTAGCCATCTTCTTGTGTTTGTTGATGCATGTATACAACCCTTTTTTAGCATCAAGGTTCCTATCTCGGCCTGATACACTTAGGCTAACAAACACAGTTTGATGTTAATGGATGTCTTGCATCGGCTTAATTAATCTCAATTACATGGTTGCCATGTACTAACCTCATGTTTGGTAGTGAAATATGAATTCTTTTTCTATATTTTCCTCCATCAGCAACCTATCCTCGATGGAACCAACTACTGGGACCCAGCCACATCAATATATTTACCCACACACTTCCTCTCTTCTCAATATTTAATTATAAACAGGGTATAAAAGTAGCCGTCTGCACCATGGGTTCAACAAAACTTGTCCAGGCCTCAAGGGTAACCAAATGACAAATTTTATTTGGTGATATTATTAATGGCAGAATGCAAAGTCTCCCTCATCTTTCACGAAATTGGTAACACCTTCATGCTATGTATGGTCCATAATACATCAAAAAAATTGTATCAAATGGTCTCGTATCAATGCAGATCAATGACATTAAATGTGCATCGGAAAAAGACATCAACTCTTATTTAATTAAATTGACTCGTCCAATAACTAATACCTATTTAGTGTATATTTAATGTCATGAACCAGGCACATTGCATACTTTCTCATTATCCATATGTACTTTGACATTCGGAATTTTCGATCAATCCATCGAGATTGTGATCGGTAATATATGCTAGGTAAAAATGGATTGAGTGCTGCATGCCAAGAGGCATAGAGAAAAAGAATGAAAACCTTATATATGGATTCAATAGTTAAACTTTAGGAACAAAAACAAAATAACTCTTAAAAAATGAATACAAATATTTACTGAAAGAACAATAAACACTAGAGGATAAAATTCACATCTAGCTATTAATTAGCTGGATATAACCCTTATATCAAAAGTCTTGTTTGGTACGCAAGAATGAGTTTTCTCATTCATGTGTACTAAATACTAACATGTTATTGGATGTGAAAAATCACATTCTCACTTCTCATCTACTTTCACTGTTGTGCGCGGCGCGGAAGCGGTCGAATCACACAATCCAAACAAGAGAGATCACAACCAAATAAACAAGCACAATCACCAAATAACACAAGAGATTTACGTGGTTCGGCAAGTTGCCTACGTCCACGAGGTAAAAAGGGGATGTGGTTTTTACTAATAGAGAAAGGGTACAAACTGAGATTACAAATCACTTGAAGGAACATTAATCTCACCAACAAGCTCTTAATCTCTCCAAACAAAACCCTAAACAAATAGCTCAGAAAATACCTCTTTTCTGTGCTCCAAATATCCCCAATTTCTCTCTCCAAATTCTCTATTCCAATTGTTCCATATATATAGAAATCATAAAACCATAAATATACTAGGAATTCTAAACCAAAAGCCAAATCAAATTAGGAATCCTAATAACCTATTACCAAAATAGATTAGGAATTCTAATAACCTCATGTTACCAAAATAGATTAGGAATCCTAATAACCTCATATTACCAAAATAGATTAGGAATCCGCTATCCAACAATTCTCCACCTCGGCGAAGTTTTTCCAAAACTGAGCCGACACTAATACCAACCAAACGTCTTACTTGTTACGTCCAGTACAAAGTGGAACAAATTCATGACAACGGACTCAATCCACAATAAGTCGAGAACCTAAATAAGAATGCGAACAAACTTCAAATGTCGGTATCAACTCACCAAACAGGCTGCATCATAAATGATTGCCTACGTATCCTCTTGCCTAAGGAATCAAGCCTTCACGTAGTTCACCCAAACGACCTCCAAAGGTCCTCAATCAAATAGAAAAGTTTACAACTCTTCACCAATATCACCAACGGATCTGCAACTGATAGCGCTCCCAATGACCCCAAACTGAAACAAATCAAACACCTCCACCTGAAGTGAACCAATGGCCATATCCAGACTATATCTATCAGCTGTACTCGAATCAATCAACCTATCATCTGCATCCAAATCAACACGATTCCTAATCTGTGTCACATCAACTAGAATCCCAAATGATGCAGTATGATCTGGAGTTTCCACCCAACATGGAGTAACATCACTCTCCACCCGCTGTGATGTTCCAAAGATCTGATCACCATTCTCCATCTGCCGAGAGTCAAACGTGACATACCTGCTCAGAACAAAGTCAGAAGCCAAACATGCCTCTGACTCCTAAATGTGCTATCGGATCAAATCTCACATCCACGATATGACCAAGTGCTAAGTAGCCAAACATCCGACGCAACTCAAAATCTGAAGCAGCTCTACCAGATCCAAAATCTCTACATGTAGCAGTCGGCAACCTATACATAAGATGGCCCAAACATGTCGTAGCCTGCACACCAATGCCAATGCTCGATATCAAATGCTGATCCTCCTCCAGAAAGGAACAACTCCCAAAATCTGCCATCTCATCACGTCGCCTTAAAGTTTCCACACCAATGAAGTGTCTCCAATTATCGTGAGCTAGGCACAAACGTAAGAAAGAACCCCTATCATAATCAGAACGTCGGGTTACCTTTCTATCAACACACTTCCTCCATTTGTTACGGCCTTCTAGGACTTCACACCAACGGGACTTGGTTGCAACCCACCAATGCCTAGAACAATCCCCAACTGTGGAAACCACATACCTATTACCTCCCAATGATGCTCCCTTGGAAGGCCTCCGAATGCCTGAATGAACATCCCTCAGAAGACCCCTCGAATACAGAAGTGCCAAACTCCACTCGGTCTTCTTGCTCATACCAATTGGTTCACAGGACTTCAAACTGCAGGTCAAAGCACTCCTCAACAACCTATACATGACATTACCAATCAAATAACCCAACATCAAACAACGCCACAATCTAGCCGAATCTGATAAAGTCGTCAGCTCCCTATCAATCGCCGTGCATCCGAGTAAATAATACAAATTGCTCCTTCTGACGCCCTTCATCACAATCATGAACCCCAATGTGACCTTCAAGCATGCATCCACTAAGGTCACCCTATAACCTGCTGCCTCCAAAGCTCCAAGTGAAATGATGTTCATCTTCAATTTGCGGAACGAACCTCACATCATCCAACTCTCTCATCATCCCATCACTCATCCTAATCCGAATAGTACCAATACCACCAATAGAGCATGCGTGTCCATTACCCATGAGCACGACATCCTCTCTTTCCAACTTTTGAAAGCTGGAGAACCAATCCCTCCTAGGGCAAACGTGGTAAGAAGAACCCGAATCCAACATCCACTCCGTAGAGTCGGCATCACAAACCGATGGTAGTACGGATAATGAATAGCCTGAAGAATCTGAATCTGAATTGTTGCCACCATTCTTGACAACATTCACCTCTGAAGCTTGTACAGCTTTGCCCTTATTCTTCTCAGCTCTATCTAATTTTGGGCATTCAGCTTTGCAATGTCCATACTCTTTATAAAAAGTACATTGATTCCTACGAATCCTACGATGTGCACCTCTAAACTGCGACCTCCTACTTCGGTTTGAACCACGACCTTGAACTACTAATGCATCTCCCGATGCCTTCTCGGAGGACTCATCAACACACTTCCTCAACTCATAATTCACCAACGCTGAGGTCACCTCCTTGTAACTAACAGTAGTTCTTTCATTAATCATAGTGAGAACAAAGGTACCATAATCATCCTCGGGCAACAAACACAAAAGTAGCATCGTCTTGTCTTCATCCTCAGCCATGATATCCACATTGGCCATGTCTGAAAGTAGCTTCGTGAAGTTGTTAACATGCACCCTGATGGAAACTCCCCTCTTCATCTTGAACTGGTAAAACCTCTTCTTCAAGTGAAGCCGATTCTCAATGCTCTTAGTAAGATACTTTTCATTAAGTGTTTCCCACATCTTCTTCGCCGACGTCTCGTTCATCACATCATAAATAAGATCCGGCATCAAACATGACCGAATAACTCCACACGCCCTACTATTCATCTTCTTCCAAATCTTTTCTTCCATATCAGCAGGTTTCTCTTGCAACTCAAGAGTCTCTTCCAAGTTTTGAGCGTCCAACGCATCCATCACTTGGCACCTCCACAAACCGAAATTGATCTTGCCATCAAACTTCGGAACATCGATCTTCATGTTATTGATGCTCAAACTATGTATCGTCTTCGTAAGAGACGATCCCGATGTGCTTGCTTCACTCATATTGTCGATCTAACTCTTCAAATAGGAATCCTTTCAGAGAATCCTTCAAACAAGCCTCAAGTCGAACCCGAAGCTCTGATACCAATTGTTGTGCGCGACACGGAAGCGGTCGAATCACACAATCCAAACAAGAGAGATCACAACCAAATAAACAAGCACAATCACCAAATAACACAAGAGATTTACGTGGTTCAGCAAGTTGTCTACGTCCACGGGGCAAGAAGGGGATGAGGTTTTCACTAATAGAGAAATGGTACAAACTGAGATTACAAATCACTTGAAGGAACAAACTAATCTCACCAACAAGCTCTTAATTTCTCCAAACAAAACCCTAAACAAATAGCTCAGAAAATACCTCTTTTCTATGCTCCAAATATCCCCAATTTTTTTCTCCAAATTCTCTCTTCCAATTGTTCCATATATATAGAAATCCTAAAATCATAAACATACTAGGAATTCTAAACCAAAAGCCAAATCAAATTAGGAATCCTAATAACCTATTACCAAAATAGATTAGGAATCCTAATAACCTCATGTTACCAAAATAGATTAGGAATCCTAATAACCTCATGTTACCAAAATAGATTAGGAATCCTAATAACCTCATGTTACCAAAATAGATTAGGAATCCGCTATCCAATATTCACATTATATGAAAATGGACATTCTTAATGAGTTGATAAGGAACGAACTTTCCCAATTAAGTAAGAACAAAAAAATTAAAATAACTACCAAATCAGTTATGATTGCTTATTTATTACCCCCATCAATCTTGTAATTCCCTCTCTATTCTATAATCACTTCCAAACATGAGAATAGAAATTAACATTCTATTAAAGTATTTATTCTATTTTATTTGATACTTCATCATTCTCACTTTACTCAATTTTCGTATACTAAACAAGACATAAGTTCGTAGCAGTAATATGTAATTGGCACCTAATATGCATTTTCATGTGTTAATTAATATGTTACCTGAAATTAAAGTATTATTCTAGCATATACAATTTAAGAATTTTAAAGGTAGTTAGCAAAAGGATAGGTTTCATTTGTTTATTTTGTGTGTGAATTATATAATTTGTTTACTTGGCCTTCTCCTCTGTCTTGAAATTTCCATCACATTAGTCAAAAAAGTCATTGTTTAAAGGGACCGTTAATATTTTTTGTCGACACGACATCTTCTCCGTCATTTCCCCTCTCTCCTCTCTTCTCCATATCAACTAAATCGTCTTTTTCCCTTCTCCATCTCACTAGTACAAAATGAGACATCCTAAACGGAAAATCCCGTCTAGGATACTCAAAATTCAATCTAAAAAACCTATCTCAAACGGAATTCCGTCTAGGATGTGAGTCAAGTATGTTTCCGTCTAGGATACGTATCCTAGACGGAATTTCCGTCTAGATACATCCTAGACGGATAATCCTAGACGAAAATAAAACCTGTCTAGGAAGATATCCTAGAAAAAATTTTCGTCTAGGATAGCTTCCTAGACGAAAATTCTAGACGGATTCCATCTAGGATAGCTTCCTAGACGGATTTTATTTCCCTCTAGAATTTCCGTCTAGGAAGCTTCCTAGACGGAAATTCCGTCTAGGATACTTCCTAGGCAAATTTCCATCTAGAAAATATCATAGACGGAATTTCCATCTAGGATACGTGCTGCAGTTTTTTTTTTTTTTTTTTTTTTTAAAAACCCCCCCCCCCAGTTTTTTTTTTTTTTTTTTTTTTGCAGAACCTACATCGCACGACATATAATATCACATGTACACAATATAGCACAACACCAAATCATATTCATATCTAATTATATTCAACATAATCTAATTATATTCCAATATCAAATTCAATTATATTCAAATAATATATTCACCAAAAATACTAGAACGATACATAAATTGTTGACATAGATAATAACTAATTTTCTATTTATATGTTTATTTACAATTGGAACCGCAAGAGTCGAGAACTTTCAATGCTTCTAAAGTTGTTTAGAGATCAGGATCACCAGCATTAATGTAAAGTATGAGGGCAACCTACAAAATAGGTAAGAAGGATATTAGAGGTTAGCTTAATCAGTGATTGACATACAATTTTAAAGTCAAAGCTTACAATGACAAAAAGAAGAATGTGATAGCAACATTAGTCAAAGCAGAAGCATCAAGAACCTCAACAGGGCCATCATAATCCAAAGACGACGGTCTACTCGATGAAGAACTTGGAAATATACTGCTAGATTACTAGATATATAAAGCTCATTCAGCTGCAGATAATTTAATTAAGCACAAATCCCATCAAGGATCCAAATAATCTAAGCACAAATTCCTGTCAAAGATTGCTGGGCATTCAGAAAGCTCGTCCACAGAATGATCAACGACGACAGTCTCAAGAAATACAGAAAGGAAAAGGAAGTCGTCCGTATGCATGGCGTCGATGTCATTGCTTCCCCAGTGAAATGAGAATGAAGACGGAGACGAAGATTCAGATCTATTTCACTTTCTCAGGGAGGCACTCGCCATCCAGATTGTGGAAATAACAAAGGTCAGCAATCGTTTACAGCGAGAAGAGCAGCATTTCCACCTCAAGAAGTCTGGTCTCACGTCAGCGGCAAAACCTATACTGTGAGCATCACCACAAGTATGGGTACAGCATTTGACAATGCCGCGTGTTCAAATATATCATTCACATATGTTTGCGATGAGATGCACTGCAGAGTCTCACCAGTACACTAGCTTAAAGGGGAAAGAATCGAAAAGTATACCAGATACTCTTTTACAGGGCATCTTTCTGCCAAACTTCTGATGTCCATTACTTTTTCAGTGTGGTCACCCTGCAGTGTTTGTAAAGGGCCGAAGCAAATGGCTGATATGGACCCTATTTGTCTTATAGCTTCATGAATATCACCTGAAAGTGCATCTGACAAGAAGAACATAGACAGATTATACACAAATTCCGTAGTTGGTAGAGGGGAAAAAGAAAGGCAGAAAAATCAAGTTAAAAACAGCATATTACCGTCTGCAGTTCTCAGCACATCACGTGTTGATGCTGAACCTTCATATCAGTCAAAGGTAGACATAGATACAAGTCCTACCAAATTGCTGTTCTCTTGATTTCTTGGTCTATTTGAAACAAAAAATAATATGGAACCAAGTAGAATTATATAAGTCAGCAGAACTAACTCAACTTTTAAATGGATACAAGCTATCTTTGTAAGATATCCTATAACATTATGAAAAAAGTTTAAAATCACAGAGGACGAACTTATTCCATGGAAGACTTAATTTCTGCAGCATAATCTTTATTTAACTGGTCTACTAATTTAGCATTCTCCAAATGTTCGGTAGGCTGACATACTTTCTTGGAACTGCTCACAAAACAAACAATCGACGCCCTCCTCTTCCTCCGCAACCAGGCCCTCGGCCCGACCGACATCTGGCTCGGATCCCGCGCGGACTTCTCGAACATCTTCATCATGGGCTGCAGCGCCGGCGACAACATCGCCTTCCATGGGTCGCTTTGGATTTTGAATTTTAGCTCGGTCTTATCTGTTGAGTGAGATGAAGGAAGAAGGGGATGAAGCAAGCAATAATAATAGCAGTTATTATTCATGGAAGCAATCTCTGCCTCATGTTTTGGTGGCTACAATATCTTCCTTTTTATTTGGTTATCATCTAGGGTACGATTAACTAAATAACGATTTTAATTGAAGGAATTTTGTGCTGTTTAATCCTGTATTTATTTGTTTGCTGCTGCCTTAGTGTTGTGAACGAGCCACTGGAGAGTATATCAGTGGATCTAGGGTTTGCTGGGAACACCTCGGAAGAAGGTGAGGGTTTTGGTTATTTCTAGTGGTTGTGAAAGGAATTAAGGTTCCTTTGTTAATTTTTGGTTTTTTTTTGATTTAGGGCTTGTGGTGAGCATGTGCTTGGGTGCAGCGAAGGGCATTTCAGTTGTCTGCTTTGCCATCGGAATTAAAGTTCCTTTGTCATCGGAGCTTGTTTGAGGTAGTGGAATTTCTGATATTACTACTCGCTAGAGGCGTCATTTGGATGAATAGACAGATTGATTCAACTATTACCTTGCCTCTATCTTTGCTTGTCTTTACGCTCAACACACAAGTTAGCTTATTGAAGAATTATTTGTTGCCTTAGTATGATACGTGTTTTGTAAATTAGGTTCTTCAATTTAGTTTGAATCTTTAGAGTTTGGCATCCATTGCAATTTATCTGTTTATCTACAATCCATGATTATAAACTTAAGAGTTTGGAGAGTATATCTTTATATGTTGCTTTTGGCCTTTAAATCTTTGTATCTGATTACTCCCGCAAGCGTGGTTGATTAAGCTATGCTTCTTTATCTTTGAAACGCGAGATTAAGTTTTCAAGAACTCCTTGAGATGAAGAGGGAGCTATGAGTTTATGATAACAAACATCAGCAAATGCCACGTCCAAAAAAATTGGGTTGATCTAAGACATCTTTTAATTGGAACATAAAGCATTTTCAATTGCTTGTCTTCAGTTTTCAAACTCTTTAACTTTGTTTTTGTAATTTTATGTTTCCAGTTAGGAGCAGAGAGTACAGACTATTAATCATACTATTACCGGGTAGTAACCTGTATCTTGCAGCATTGGATGGTTTGCAATGTCAAATAATTACGTATACACGTGAGCACCTTGGGCACCCTGCCGTGGTTGCTCTGCAAAAACCATGTGTATTTGAGCAGTTAGTATTATTGAAGAAAATATTTAGCTTTTCTGTTTGTGACAACTGAAAAAAGTGAGACATGTTACATTGAAATGACTTTGTGTTCTTGTTTACACAGCATGGAAGAATTGATGAAGCGGGAGATGAATTTGAGAAACTTTTGGGAGAATCACATGTAAAATCAGCATTAGAAGAATTGTCGCGCGCAGACAAAGGGGATGATACAGAGGGTGTAAAACTTTCAGAATTACTCTATGGTTGTCATTTTAAAGGTGGGTTTTCACGTGTAAATTTCATCCTGACTTGTCTCGAGTTGCGTTTACTGTTATTATTTTCTTTTAGAACTTTCTTTGTGTCCTAAGAAGTTCTGTTCGTTGCAATTCCTCTTTTTTGTAGAATGGTAGAACTATTCAACAGATAAGACCGAGCTAAAATTCAACAGAAAGCTTCTCAGGAATAGATAAAACTTGACTAGTTTTGCTTTGAGTTTGAGAAGAAGTAATGATATCATGTGAACGTGACACGGAGGGTGCATTCAATTAAACTAGGATATAACACCTTTCTAATGCTATTTCTTATTGAATGTAGATGAATCAGTATTTATCATATATTTTTATCAAAAGAAAAGTATTGATGGAATGATTTCCCATACACAGGTAGCATTCGACCTAATGATGCTTCAACAACTTGGAGGAGTAAATGCAATTGGATTCTATAAATTATGCAAAGTTCATCAAGTTATGTAAACAATTGTATATGTATATCTAGTATTTTGGTGAATGTATTATTTGAATATAATTATATTTGATTTTGAAATATAATTAGATTGTGTTATGAATATGATTTGGTGTTGTGCATATTGTGTATGTGTACATGTGATATTATATAGCTTGCAACTTAGTTTCTGCAAAAAAAAAAAAAAAAAAAAAAAAAAAAAAAAAAAAAAAAAAAAAAAAAAAAAACTGTAGCACCGCAACCTAGACGGATTATATAGAAAAAAAAAAAAAAAAAAAAAAAAAAAAAAAAAAAAAAAAAAAAAAAAAACTGTAGCACCGCAACCTAGACGGAAATTCCGTCTAGATTGCTACAACCTAGACGGAAATTCCGTCTAGGTTGCTATATTTTCATCTCGGTTGCTACTGTAGCAACCTAAACGGAATTCCGTCTAGTTTTATCTATCTAGACGGAATTCCGTCTAGGTTGCAACCTAGACGGTTATGTTGATTCCGTCTAGGTTGTTCTCCGTCTAGGTTGGTCAATCTAGACGGAATTCCGTCTAGTTTGAGTCAATATAGACGGAATCAAAATAAACCGATCTACCTAGACGGAATTCCGTCTAGGTGAACCAACCTAGACGGGGTTTGGAGCAACCTAGACGGAAATTTCCGTCTAGATTGCTCGTTTTTCTACTAGCAAGCTAAATTTTAAACGGATGTAAGCTATATAAATTCAAAGTCATTAATTGCTTCCCCTCAACCGAAGCAATAATTATCGGCAAACAACAAAAGCTATATCAGTCAGTTAAACTCTTTCACACTTCCCTCCAAATCTTTCCAAAAATAGAAACATGACACTTCAAAGCTTGGGGTTTTCTCTAGATTTGTAACCTAAACCACAACTACTACCATAATTATCCCTAAACGCACTGATCAAAATCAAATCTACTCAAGTTCTTCTACAACCCTAACTTCTCCTGAGATCTGAGCGGGGGATTGAGCTCCTCATCGAACAAGTAATGATGAAAATCCTCAACAACGATCATGGATCTCGCCAACTTCCGGATGATGTGGCGCTGCCGTTGCTGCCGGATCTGATCGAAGATCCGATCGGCCTCCTCGCCGGAGAC
>NW_017972309.1:184473-212639 GCF_001876935.1 Asparagus officinalis
GCCGTCATCCTGAGACTCGACGAGGAACCACCGGAACTGGTCGGAGCTCATGTGATGCCGACTCCTGGGGCATGGAGTGGAGGGAGGTGGAGATGAAGGGGTTGGAGAGGGGGCGGAGCTTGAGGGTGAGGGAATGGAGGGCGCGGACGATGGGGAGAGGGGAGGACTTGAGGGCGGAGGAGAGGATGTAGGAGTTCGGGAGGGGGTCAGGTGAGGAGGCGGGAGAGGTGGTGGAGGCCGTGGAGGGAGAGGGAGTAGAGGGGGAGGGAGGGGTCGGGGTGAGGTTGAGGAGGGGGAGGCGGTGGAGGGAGGAGTAGGATTTGGGAATGAAATTTGGGAAGGTCGAGTTTGAGAATTTAGGCGGGAAAACAAAATTTGGGAGGAAAGGGCGTACCCATGTATGATAAAACATCCTAGACGAAAAATTTCCGTCTAGGATGCATCCTAGACGGAAATTTCCGTCTAGGATGCTAGCCTCATTTAAAAATAAAAAAACAAAATACTAAAACCGTCTAGGATGCTATTGTAGACGGGAATTTCCGTCTAGAATATTTTTTCCTAGACGGAATATCCTAGACAGAAATTTTTCGTCTAGTTTAATAGTAAACTAGACGGAAAAAATTCTGTTTAGGATATTCCGTCTAAGATGTTGAATTTTCTACTAGTGATCTCTCCTTCTTCTACTCATCCTCCACCCCTTTTTTTCTTATACATCTCATCTCCCCTTTCCTCCTCTCTCCTCTCTCCTCTCTCCTTCCTTCTATTCTCTTTCATTTCCACCCTTTTCTTTCCTCCACTTTGAGGATAAATACTAAGTTTACATAATACATATTAAAATTTGACTTATCTGCTAATGATCCAAGACACATAATAATCTTATAGAATAGATGTTAATTAAATGGAGTAGCTGTTAGTTTATATAGTTAACATCAATATGTTAATCTTAACAGCTAATTCATATAGTTAACATATATTTGTTAAACTTAATAGCTAAGACATATAGTTGTTATCTATCTGTTAAACTTAACACCCGGGCCATATGGTTAACATCTATCTGTTAAACTTGACACAAATATTATAGAATTAATTTAACTATTGAACTTAGGTGTTAACTTTAACCGTCACGTGTTAACTTTGACATGATTTTAAAAGATAGTTGTTTTAGCTCAAAAGAGATGGTCTTTGAGTGATGTCGTGACGGTTGTGGGAGAAGATGAAGGATAGATGGGTGATGAAGAGAAAAAATAACAAAGAAGAGGCCATGGAGACAAAAAATAGTTGAGAAAGAACGACAAGAAAGAGAAGAAAGATGCAATGGGGGAGAGGTGTTGAGGAAAAAAGATAATGGTTGAAGAAAGAGGAGAAGAAAGAAAAATAATTCATGAGTTCATGAGTAAAAAAAACGATAAATGGTTGAGGACAAGAGTGTTAGATATTTTGTTAAGAAAAGACAACTTTGCCTTCATGAATAGTAATAAATTTTTGTAATTAAAACATATTTTAATTAGCAATTAAAAATATGTGTAACGGCTATATAATTATGGGAAACGTTATAAGATTTATGACGAACGTTACTGTATTAATTGCGGGTTTTGTAACGTCTCTTTCCAACACCATATATATATAGTCGTATGTTCAGCTTGGTTTTGATAAGGAAAACAACAAGTCTCTTCTCTCCTCTTCATATTATTTCTTCATAGTATTGGTTTTATTTTTGGGCAACTTTCTTCATCTGAGCAGAAACTCTGTACCCCCGCCCGAGTACAGAGGCCAGCCGATTCCGAGGGTTTTTACCGTTAGTAGAGAGGGGATCATCTGCGTCAGGGCGATAGGCGGGTCCTCAATTTTCTAGGACAGTGATTACACGACTGCTCCCAATCAGACCAGATTTAATTATTTATTTTTATTCGGATTTAATTTACATGCTAATTTAAGTTTATTTGGTAAATTTCTAACAATCTAGAAGATTGAGAAGTTTATAGATTTTGCTTTTAATCCGAAAAAATTATATTAAAAGTATTGTTCATCGTTTTTACTATTCATCCAAAAAATATATATTTCTTTCTGTTTAAAAAAAGAGAAAATTAATAATAGTTAATTTGTTGTAATTTGCTTTTCTTGCTCTTTTTTATTTGTTAACTAATAATTTAATTTAGTTGTTATTAAAATAAAAGGGAAAATTTTGTTACTGTTCACCGAGGGTTACTGTTCGCTCGGGGGAATTTTTCTGTTTATTAAGCAATTTTATTATTGTTCATCTAATCTAATTGATTTTATTATTTGTTAGCGTAACTAGTAATTAATACTATTAGTTAATTGCTGCAAAAAAAGGGTCACTGTTCATAAAATTCAGGCACTGTTTCATACTGTTCATAAAACTGTTTTATTACTTTATTTTAATTGCTGTAGTTTCTGGATGATCCATTTGCTAAGCACATTATTTCTTTAATTTGTAACTGATCTTTTATGATCTGCATGCTATATTTGTGCTATGTGACATGATATATATACATATACCTCTTAGTGATAAGAAGTGTGTAACTCATGTGTAAACAGATTGTTAATAAACTATCTATTTAAATATTAAATCTCTCTATGCTGTAATGCTTATCTGACATCTAAGACTCCTATCATCACATAATATATACCTGTATGTTTCCTATGCTTAGGAGTGAAATTCATCAACCAAGCATACATGGTTTTGGAATTTTGCATGCATGAGCGTTTAAATTACGTTTCCCCCCTAAAGTATTATATTTACATTAGTCAAAAGTATTGTATTTACATCAGTCACAATAATAAATTGTGACTAATATGACTATGTAATTGCTAACATAAATGCTCAAAAAATGTATTATTTATTGTTAATTCCTTTTTGTTTTATCAATCGTAAGGAAGGAAACCGTTACCAAATGTTTATTGTGTGAATCCATTGTTAATTAATTTCCTGCCAAGATACATGAGCAATATTGCTAATATGATTTTAAAAAACTTCAATTCATTAATTGATGTATACCAAACTCATTGTGAACAAACTTAAAGAAGTCAATACTGGAGTTGGACTCAAGATTGATACTAATAGCACATCTATATCAAATGGTAAGTTGTATATTCTTAAACCCTTTTATTTGATAATTGTTATATTTCCATATGAAACATGTTATATTCAAGCATGAATAAGATGATTGGAATTATGAGAATAATTTATATGCATAAATTAAATTTAGAAAGTCTCTTTTGTAGGCAACCAATTTAAATTTGGAAGGTCTCTTTTGTAGGCAACAAATTTAAATTTGAAAGGTCTCCCTTGTAAGCAACAAATTTGCAACTTCTTATAATACGAGAATTTAAAATTTATGCATATAAAATATGAAATATACTTTAAGATATGAAATCATATTATAAGGTTCTCTTGAATGCTTTGCATGTAACTAACTTTAAGATATGAAATCATATTATAAGGTTCTCTTGAATGCTTTGCATGTAACTATTAGTAATTTTATTCATGTATGTGCATATGCAAATGCTTTGCATGTAACTATTAGTAATTTTATTCATGTATGTGCATATGCATGCATGTAAAGATATAACTACAGTATTTTAGTTTCATATTAGTTTAAAATATTCAGATATTAAGGTCAAATTCTAATATGCACAAACTCTATGTAGTTACATATTCAGACATAGACTATGATTTTTATGATCATAGACGATGACCTTTTATGCTAACATGTTTTGATGTCCTATCATTTTAATATTGACTAGAAAGAGTAATTTTTATAGTTCTTCATTTAACTACATGTAATGCTTTCTCTTGAGATTTTAGGAAATGGTTAGAGTTGATATAAATATGCTCTATCAACTAATATGCCTAGTTACAGGAGATGTGATGAATCAATGTCCTGAAAAATCAAATCAAGAGGTATATCTTATATCTTCAATCTATATGATGAATAAAAGTTCAAAATCACTAAAGTTATATTGAAATTAGTCCATCAAATAATTAAAATTACTATTAGGTCCATTTATCCTTATAAGTTGCTGCAAATCAATCCCTCCTCTTGCTTCCTGTACTCTTTCCTGGAAAGATTGATTTAAAAAATGACTTAAACAAGAAGGGGACCTAATGTGAAATAAAGGACTAATTATAAAATAACTTGATAAATATATACAACGCCTACTAGGAAAAGTTATAATTCTAGACTTTGTAAAGTCTAAAAAGAATCTTGCTGATCCTTTGACTAAGGGATTATCCAGGAGTGTGGTTCTGGATTCATCGAGGGAGATGAGGTTAAGCCCATAGATGAGGTCACTGACAACGGTAACCCAACCCTTATTTGGAGACGTAGTCCCAATGTTGGTTCAATGTGGTAGACACAAACTGGACTAGTGACACTCGTGTGGAGCATCGATCCAGATATATTCATATATCACTATGTAGCTTGTGCTACTACCCCTTCTCTATGATGACGATGCTCTTATGATACAGCTGGCTAGGCTGAGTTTTACTCTTAATAACTCCAACATGTGTATTATGGAGGTATTAAATAAACAGCTATAGTATCCTTTGAGGACTTACCTACATGAGAGGAACCGTGATAGCCACGGTTAGGGGGGGGTAGGGGGGCAGGGCTGACCCCTAGAAACTTTCATGAGTCGGTTATTGTGAGCATGGTCTTAAACACTCAACCCGCTTTGCTCAATAGATGAAGACGTATTGTGTGCGTTTTTATCAATACCTGATTCAAGGGGCCTAATACAAGGCCTAGTCCATTATGTCCCTCAGGTGGCGATAAACTCACTAAGGAAAGGTTCAAAGCCGGAAGCTACCTCTCCCGAATTCACGATACGAAAGGTTGCACAACCTATATTTGTTTTATGATTTATTTATTGGTTTTGAGTTTTCAGTCAATATTGACTTTGGTTGGGGGGGGTGCTGTTAGATATTTTGTTAAGAAAATATAATTTTGCCTTCATGAATAGTAATAAATTTTTATAATTAAAACATGTTTTAATTAGCAATTAAAAATATATATAACGACTATATAATTATGGGGAACGTTACAAAATTTATGACGAACGTTATCGTATTAATTGCCGGTTTTGTAACGTCTCTTTCCAACACTATATATATAGTCGTATGTTGAGCTCGGTTTTGATAAGGAAAACAACAAGTCTCTTCTCTCTTCTTCATATTATTTCTTCATAGTATTGGTTTTATTTTTGGTTAACTTTCTTCATCTGAGCAGAAGCTCTGTACTCCCGTCCGAGTACAAAGCAACCAAATATCCCACTTGTTGTGTCCAGTACGAACTCAATCCACAACAAGTCGAGAACCCAAACGAGAGTCCAAACAATCTCACCCCCATCAACTAATCCAAACCGGCTGCATCTAAAAGACTGCCAACGTATCCTCTTGTCCAAGGAATCAAGCCGCCCGTAGTTCATCCAAATGGCCGTCAACGGCCTCAACAATCACGAATATGCAACAAGTTTCGACAATGATCAAACTTGTTGCTCGGAACCACCTTAGTGAGCATATCCGCCGGATTATCCTTCGTGTGGACTTTCACAATTTCCACATCGCCATCTTCAAGAACATCTCGAACGAAGTGATAACGAACGTCAATGTGCTTCGTCCTCGCATGAAAAACCTTATTCTTCGCCAAATAGATAGCACTCATGCTATCATAATGAATAGTGACGGACCGCTGCGATATACCAAGTTCCTCCAAAATTCCTCGAAGCCAAATAGCCTCCTTCACAGCCTCCGTAACCGTCATATACTCTGCCTCCGTCGTAGACAAAGCCACCGTCGACTGTAAGGTGCATCTTCAACACACCGACACATGGGTCAAAGTGAACACATACCCCATCGTAGACCGGCGCTTATCCAAATCCCCGGCATAATCCGAATCAACATAACCAATGCATAGCTGCCCACCTGTAGTGTCCCGCTCATAAACCAAACCAACATTGAGCGTACCTCGAATGTACCTCAAAATCCATTTCACGGCGTCCCAATGACCCACTCCTGGATCGTGCATGTATCTCGACACCATGCTCACCGCGTACATCAAGCTCCCAACTGCGCTCGCATATGGAGTCTTCGACATCAACTCACGATCTTCAACTGACTTTGGTGAAAGACCAGCTAAAAACTTCAAATGGGCTCCCAAAGGTACACTAACTGGCTTCGTATCCATGCTAACATGGAATCGCTGTAGAACCTTCTTCAAATAAGCCACTTGTGTCAAACAAATTCTGCCCTTATTCTTGTCTCTGCCGATCTCCATCCCTAAAATGCGCTTCGCCTCGCCCAAGTCCTTCATCTAAAACTCATTAGAAAGCTGAACTTTCAACTCATCTATAACCGACCTGGAAATAGAGGCAACCAACATGTCATCGACATAGAGCAACAAATAAATGTACACACCTTCTTTCAACTTGCGAAAATATACGCAAGGATCAAACTGGCTCCGAGTGTACGAATGACCAATCATAAAATCATCGAATCACATATACTACTGTCGAGGAGACTGCTTCAAACCGTATAGCGATTTCTTCAGTTTGCAAACTAATTTTTCCTTCCCTGCAGCTCGGAATCCCAATGGCTGAGTCATATATATTTCTTCATCAAGATCACCATGAAGAAATGTCATCTTCACATCCAACTGATCTAACTCCAAACCATACTGTGCCACCAAAGCTAGCAAAATCCGAATCGAAGAGTGCTTCACCACCAGAGAGAAAACCTTGTTATAATCTATTCCTTTGTCCTGTGCATAGCCCTTCGCAACCAACCTAGCCTTGAATCTCAATGGAGTGTCTTCAATACCCTCCTTCTTCGTGTATACCCACTTGCAACCAATTGTCTTCCACCCCTTTGGAAGCTCAACAAGCTCCCATGTATCGTTCTTATGAAGAGATTCCATCTCCTCCTGCATAGCCATCTGCCACGAATCAACCTCCGAACTCTGTTCAGCCTCTCTGAATGTAGGCACCAACTCATCGATACTCTCCACCGGAAGTGCATACGCAACTGTGTCGGCATACCGTGCTAGCATCTGTATGTTTCTCCTCTGTCTCCGAACCGCAATAGAATCCTGATCCTGATCCGTCGGTTCCTAATCCTGCACATTTGTACTGGTATCTTCCGTATCACCGTCGTGCTCGCCTGGCATCACCTCAGTCGGCACCTGCATGGATACTGTACCATCTGGATAATGTGGAGCTGCATCGATCTCCACCACCTACGATAACTCCTCCGTCGGGTTGCTCTCCACCTGATGAGAGCTGGGAAGCTTCAAGATAGAAGTCTCATCGAATGTAACGTCCCTACTCAGCACAATCTTCTTATCCACTGGATCCCAAAGCTTGTATCCCTTGATACCACGCTTGAATCCTACAAATATGGCCTTCCTAGCTCGAGGTTCTAATTTATCAGTTCTAACATGATAATATGCAGGGCACCAAAATACCTTGAGCTGGTCATAGTCATGTGCTGGCTTTCCCGACCATATCTCCATAGGGGTCTTCCCCTCAATCGCAGATGAATGCAGCCTATTAATGAGGTGGCTCGCATATGTAAGTGCCTCAACCCAAAAGATCTTCTCCAAACCACTCTGCGACAATAAGCATCATATCTTCTTCAGTAAAAACCGATTCAACCTCTTTGCCACCCCATTTTGCTGCGGTGTATGACTAACCGTGAAGTGCCTCTATATGCCCTCGTCTCGACATAGCTGCAGAAAGGGGTCTGAAGTATATTCACCACCGTTGTCGGATCGCAACGTCTTGATCTTTCTCCCAGTCTGCAGTTCTAATCTCTTCTTCCACTCCACAAACAAATCTAGGACTTCACTCTTCTTCGTCATGGTGTACACCCAACAACGCCTAGAATAGTCATCTACAAAAGTGACGAACCAATGTCGACCACCAAGTGTTATAGTCTTGGTGGGACCCCAAACGTCTGTGTGCACGTAGTCCAGGATGCCCCTCGTCTGATGAATGACAGTCCCGAACTTCACCTTCATCTTCTTGCCAAGAACATAATGCTCACAGAACTCAATCTTCCCACTCTTGGCTCCCTTCAATAGCCCCTGCTTACAAAATGCCTGCAGTGACTTGTCACCTGTGTGCCCCAACCTATAGTGCCAAAGTCTGCTCGTGTTCGCTTCTGAAATAGCCGAAGCAACCTGGCCAATCTCGGTGCTACCCTTCAGATAATACAAATTCCGATTGTGGACTCCCTTCATCACTACCAATGATCCCTTAATAACCTTCGCTACAGCATTTTCGAAAGTCACTTTGAATCCCTTCGCCTCCAAAGCTCCAACTGAGATAAGATTTTTCTTCAGTTGAGGAACAAATCTCACCTCTTTCAACTCACGGACTACTCCATCGTGCATCCTAATCCGCACGGTACCTATCCCACAAACGCCACAGGATTGATCATTTCCCATGACAACAACACCCCCGTCGACTTTCTCAAAAGATGCAAACCAGTCTCGTCTAGGGGTCACATGATAAGTAGCGCCGGAATCAAGCATCCAATCTGATGCATCCACATGGTTCACCTCTGGAGTAATCAATAGAGAAAAGCACGAATCATCAGAATCATCGCCTTTCGCAACATTCACCTCATTGGCCTTCGGGCCCTTTTTCTTGCCATTCTCCTTCTCATTGAGCTTCGGGCAGTCTCTCTTCCAATATCCCTGCTCCTTGCAGAATGCACATTGGTTCTTTGTTAATTGGTGGCGTCCTCTAGACTTTGATCTTCCTCTATTACCACCTTTCGGATATGGGCTTCTACCTCTCGTCGACAAGGCCTCGCCTGAAGTACTAGCGCGAGAAGTCTCCTTGTCCTTCCTCCTCAAATTATAGTTCGTCAAAGCGTTAGTTACTTCACTATAACTGATAGAAGATCTCCCATTTAACAAAGTGAGCACGAAGGTATCATACTCCTCATCCGGTAAGGAGCCCAACAAAATAATCACCTTGTACTCATCCAATATCTTCTCATCAACATTCGCCAAGTCTGACAACAACTTAGTGTAGTTGTTCACATGAGCCACAAGCGAGGTGCCTCTGGACATCTGGAATCTGAATAACCTACGCTGCAAGTGCAACCGGTTCTCAACACTCTTTGTAAGGTACTTATTGTTGAGAATTTCCCGCATCTTCATCGCAGACGTCACCCCAATCACATCATACTTCAGCTCCTGTTCTAAACAAGACCTGATCACCCCACAAGCATTTCTATTCATGTTCTCCCATACCGCCTCTTCATATTTAGGTGGGCTCTCGTGGACCATGATGGTCTCTTCCAAGTTTTGAGCATTGAGCGCATCCTGTACGTCGCTCATCCACAAATCAAAGTTAATTTTGCCATCATACTTCACCACACTAATCTTAGTGTTCTGAAAACCAACTTATATTGTACTCGCCATCGATTTGCTGCTTTCACCTTCTTCTCCAATTGCGAACTAACTCCAAATTGTAGAGAAATAATAAATTTGATAGAAATTAGGAACCACCCAGCTGAACCCTAGATCGGATTCCAAATAGATCTCCTGTCCACACGAGGAAAGCGAAATCTCCAACGGCAACTCCTAATGCTATCTCCACCGAAGCCGAGAACTTCAAGAACTAAGCTTCACACAAGAATTTTCCTCCACCAAAAAACCCTAGATCTGAAATCTGGGCTCTGATACCACTTGTTGTGCACAGCGGAAATTTCGGCAGTACTTCGGCATCACAACAAGAGAGTCAGGTCGCAATAAGAATTCTTGTTTATCAAAGGGAATAAGAATCTGAAGCGTAATATCCTATCAAAGCGGGATATTATCTCTTCCTCTCGTTAGCTCTAGGACTGCGCGTCGAGGGAACCTAAAAGCTATTACAAATCACACAAATAGCGATACAACCAATTTTTACGTGGTTCGACAAATTGCCTACGTCCACGGGGCAAGGAGGGGGAGATCTACTATTAGAGGGAGAGAACACAACTAGGGTTTACAATCACTCAATCTAAACCCTCACACAAAACTCTCAAATCCCTCACACAATATCTCTCTACAAAAGGATGCACAAACCAAAGAAGAGACTGCTCAAAAACAAAACAAAAAAAAAAACAGAAAATGACTGCGATTCTATACCCTCTGCAATGTCTTCTTCTGCCGCGCAAAAGAATACACCAAGCGCAAATCTCCTCGCCGCCCAAATAATTCCTTGCCACGCACACAACCCTTATGAAATAATAGCGAGTTATATATTATTCATACTATATATTATATATATACTTATTATATATAATATATATAATATAATATTATATATATATATATATATTATAATATATTATATATATTATATATATATATAATTATATATATATACTATATACTTATATAATATATATACGTAAAACGGTCGTGGCCGGCCCTTCATCACGCGGAAACGAAACCGCGGAACAAAATGCTCAGCAGTGATGGGCTGTAGGTCCCACTCCCCCACCTCACACAAACGACATTTCATCTAGGATGTATCCTAGACGAAAATTCGGTCTAGGATGTTTATAGCATCCTAGACGGAATTTCCATCTAGCATACATCCTAGACAGAAATTCGGTGTAGGATGTTTATGGGTCAGAGGAGTTCGGGGAGCTAGAGACGATGCTGATAAGGATGGAGAGTTATAAGTACTTGCTTGGGTGCTTGCAGACGCCGACCGCGTGGTCGGTTGGGATCTTGTAGGAGAAAGATCAGGAGGTTGCTAGCAGTGGAGCGGCGAAGCGGCCGAAGAGCAGGTGGAGTGCATGATGATGGAGAAACAGCCCCAGGTGGAACGATGCGCGCTTCTAGACGCGCTGGTGGCGGGGGAAGATAGCGGGCTGGCCTTGGTAGGCTAGCTCGCTTTGCTAGGCTTGCCCTGGTGAAAAACCAAAGCTAGGGTTTTAGGTTAAGTTATTTTTTAGTTTTGGATAAGAAAATTATGAGATCTAGGGGTTTTTTTGTTGGGGGGGGGGCGGCGGAGGAATATGAGGAACAGAGGGGTTTATGGAGAGGGAGTTGGGTGGGAATTTTTAGAGGTGGTGGCAAGAGGGGATTTGGAGCATTGGATTGGGTTTCAGGCGGACGGCAGAGATTGAGTTTGGGCCGAGCACGCGGAGCGCTATCAGTGACGTTGATATGCTTTTGTCTATTTTAAAATTTTTTTCGAGTGGATCCCACTATCCTAGATGGAATATTCAGAGGATAGTGGGGCCCACTCGAAAAAAGTTTAATTTTTTGTGTGGGTCCCATTATCAGAATATTCCGTCTAGGATAATAGGACCCACTCGAATAAAATAATATAATTGTATAATTTTGTCTAGGATAATCTTTCTAGACTGTTTTTCATCTAGGGTGTTACATCCTAGACGGAGTGTCGTAAACATAATTTTTTTCGTCTAGAATATAGGTATTCTAGACGGAAAAATTTTCGTCTATGATATTTTGTTTAGAATGCCTCGTTTTTTACTAGTGAATAATAATTTATAAGCGTAATAAAAAATATCGTGTTTTAATCTATCTACTTTACTATTTTTCTTATCTATTCCCTAATTGAGGAATTTCAACACTTTCATTTTAAAAAAAAGTCCATTCTCCTTAAAAAGTATTTTACGAAAAACCTCAGATAATTTACCAGATAAGTTTTCCCTCAAAAGGAGAAATATTGTATACGTTATTCATTTTCATGCCATGCTATATGGTAAAAAATGCTATTTTATAGTGTCAACATATAAATACTATTTTTAAAAAATATATTTTACAATAACAAATTATTTTCATTTTAAATTCCCACATAATCGTGCAAATTATACTACAGTTTCAGCATTTTATTTATGATAAAGATTTTTTTTTCTCAGACCATCTATTTCCGTTTTAGAGAATTAAATTCAAAACTATAGCCTCCGGATAATAATAAATTGAAAAAGCACTTTTTACGCCCGTGCACAAAATGAGCCAGTGTCCCTCGTGGCCGATACAACTGAAAACTTAGTTATTTTAGTTGCCAGCAAACACCTGTAACTGGAGATGGACCTGGGCCCACATGAACTCACGTGAGGTCACGTGCTATTTTTGGAAGGATGCAAATCGTTGGTGGGGTATTGGCGTGCAAACCTCAAATACATAAAAGCCAAGGTTGAATTTGCAAGAAAGGACAAGAAATGGTGAAGCGGTTAGAATTTTGTGTTCAGCTGGACCCGCGACCCATTAGTACAACATTGTGCTAAATTTTTGGGTGTTAAACCCAAACATTGACCCCCATTAACTTAAAATCTGCCCGCTTTGAAAATTGCTTTTAAACCTGAATTATCAAGCTGAATTATTTTTAAATCCAGGCTGTGTATTTTAGCAATTTAGCGTACAACAACTTATAGTAGCATCTTACCGATAAAATAATGCCGCTTATTAGACTGCTAAAATACATATTCAATAATACCTAATATTTATATCCTAAGTTGAAGATCTAAAAACTTCACATTGACATTATTTTAAAAAGGATAATTTTCACAAGTGAATTTTATTTGGTCCATGGCCAAAATTTTTTCTGTCACGTGGGAATCACGTGACTTGTTAAAGTTAATGGTGTCAATTTAACGCAAAAAAATGTAGAGGAGCCATACATAATTTTAAATTTTTAGGAGATTATATGCAAGCTATCCCGATGATCAGCACATTAGTTCCAAAAAGCGGGTGCGGCCCGGCGCTCGGCGTCGCCGTTTGGCGGGCCATGTGATCCCCGTAAACAGTACCCGGCGGGCCCGGCCCGAGGCCGGAACAGTTAAAATTTTTTATTTTTTTTATTTTTTTTATTTCTTATATTATAACATATATGTAGTATGATATATATTGTATATATATATATATATCATATATATATAGTTATATATATATATATATACTACTATATAATAGTTTGAGAGAGAGATGAGAGAGAGAGAGCAAAATGATGGAGAACCTTATAGGTACCAAGTTGCTTAAAGCAACTTGGTAGTATGTGGTCCTAATCTTGCCCCTTACATCACACCTCGAAGATAAGCCTCACCCACCCTTCACCAACTCCAATATAGATGTATGACAAGATTAGGCACACATCATACCAAGTTTTGAGCAACTTGTACAAGTTTCTCCATTTTTTCTCTATATATATATTATATATAGTATTCTATATATATATCATATATACTAATATATAATATATATATATATATATATTATATATATTATATAGTATATATATATTAAGACTCTCTTCTTAGACTATATTATATATTATGTATACGCCTCTTAGATATATAATAAATGTATAAATATGCCCTCTGTAATATATGTATAAGTAATATAAGTATACAATTATACTCTCTCTAATATATTATATATATATATATATACTATATTATAAATATATACTATATATATATATATATATATATATATAGTATATATTTATACTATATATTATATATAACTATAGTATATATATATAAGATACTCTCTCTCTTAGTATATTAAGTATATAATAAGATATATCTCTCTTAGTATAATATAGTATATATATAATATATGATAAGTATATATAAAGTAGTACCAGTGTTACTCTTTTATATAGTATATTCCAGTATACTCTCTTATTTATTTATATTCTCTTATATAATTATATATATATATATATAATATATATAAACGAATATATATATATATTATATATATATATATATATAAATATATATATATATATATATATATATATATATATATATATATATATATATTATATATTAAATATAGTATTATATATATATATATAAGTATAATGTATAAGTATACTCTCTCTTATATATGTATAATATATGTATAAGTATATATAAGTATACTCTCTCTTATATATGTATAATATATGTGTGTATATATAAGTTTATATGTGTGTGTGTTTTTATGTATAATACAATTTGTTTATGTAATTACTATAAGTATTTACAATTTGTTTATGTATAATATATGTATATGTGTGTCAGTGTGTGTGTGTATATATATACATATACATATATTGAATGACATGAATACTTTGGGCTACTTAGTATATAAGTATATATAAATATAAGTATATTCTCTCTTATATATGTTTATATCTCTTATATAATTATATATATGTATAAGTATGCTCTCTCTTATATATGTGTACAGTGTATACTCTCTCTTATATATATATTTATATTCTCTCTCTCTTAGTATATAAGTATACTTATATATACACATATATAAACATAAACTTATATGTACATATATAAGTATATTTATATAATAGTATAAATACATATAAGAGTATAAATATATATTTATATATCTATACATATATATAAACATAAACTTATATGTACATATAATATAATTATATTTATATAAGAGTATAAATATATATATACTATTATATAAATATAATTTTTATGTTTTATTGTTTTTTAAAATTTTTAAAAAAATAAAAAAATAAAAAAACAAAAAAATCCGGGCGGGCCCGGGCCCGGGCCCGACCCGGACCACCCGGGCCCGGGTCCGGGCTTGGGTTTTGCCCGGCCCGGGCCCGGTTTTCCGGGCCGGGCCGAGCCGGGCCGGATGGACAGCCCTACAGACAATCTTATGAAATTTATCCATTTAGAAAGGGTTAGGTTAGTTGTGAGATAGACCCCTTGAACTTGATGAGGATTTTAGTATCCCATCTACTACAATCTTCGCATTCGAAATCCAACCAACAATTCACAAGATTAAAACAAGCACAATTAAGACGAAAGAATAGATCAAGATTTACGTGGTTCGCTCGACCAACTTCGATCAACATCCACAGAGCAACAATACAAGAAATCCATTATATACTAGGGAGAACTATAAAAGAATCACTCAACCCTCATCTCTCAATCTCACATACATAATTAACTCTTATATTCTCTCCAAAGCACTCTCCTTACAATCTTTTGAACGAATAAAGATTGCAAAACCTCATTCAATATTGTACTTTTTTGTACGGATAAAGACTATGAAACATTCACCTCTTGAACACTATTCTTGAATTCGACTACATTCTCTGCTAACCCTAGTGTACAAAAATAGAGGCTTTCTTCGTCTTTCCTTGGTTTTTCCTCTGACTATAAAAGACTAAATATAGAAAAATCAAAACCCTATTTCTAGCCTAACTTCCTAATTAGAATATAATTTAAACTAATTATCATGATAAGACCTAATCTCTTAATCATGATAGACCTCTAATTCTATCTAACTTTCACAACAGTTATACAAATAAGTAAAGACACAATCTCAACACTACTATTGCATAATTACGGATAGAGGATCATCAATTCTACTTTTGTAGATAGATACCCTCAGTAAATTTTTTTATTCTTTTACCCTCATAAAAAGATAGAGTTTTTATGACATATAGACCTCCTAAAGATAAAAGAATTAAGAAAATATAAAGTGAGGGCTCCATATGTGACAATAGAACTTGTTAACGCGTTTTTACAATTCTTGTGGGGGCCACAGAGTGCATGTGTCTCTTTTCCAATCCCGTGAACACTGAATATAACAGGCCCACCCGATCCAATGTCCCAGCTAAATAGCTTGTAATTAGTCATCTAGGGTAGCGCGAGGTGTAGCGCGAGCTGGGTTTGTTCACGCGGCTGCAGGAGATTTTTTTTGAGGCCGGCTGTGTTCAAGTACGAAAGTGTAGGAGTTCTTTTGTGCGGCTGCAGAAAGAAATAGTGCAGTACTTTTGTGCTTTTGTGAGAGATATTTGTGAGGGATTTGAGAGTTTTGTGTGAGGGTTTAGATTGAGAGTGATTGTAAACCCTAGTTGTATTCTCTCCCTCTATTAGTAGATCTCCCCCCTCCTTGCCCCGTGGACGTAGGCAATTTGCTGAACCACGTAAAATTGGTTGTACTGCTATTTGTGTGATTTGTAATAGCTTTTAGGTTCCCTCGACGCGCAGTCCTAGAGCTGACGAGAGGAAGAACTAATATCTCACTTTGATGAGATATTAGGCTTCAGATTCTTGTTCCCTTTGAGAACCAAGAATTCTTATTGCGACCTAACTCTTGTTGTGCTGCCGAAGTGCTGCCGAAATTTCCGCTGCACGCAACAAGTGGTATCAGAGCCCAGATTTCAGATCTAGGGTTTTTTGGTGGAGGAAGATTTTGTGTGAAGCTTGGTTCTTGGAGGTCTAGGCTTCGGTGGAGATAGCATTAGGAGTTGCCGTTGGAGATTTCGCTTTCCTCGTGTGGATAGGAGATCTATTTGGAATCCGATCTAGGGTTCAGTTGGGTGGTTCCTAATTCTATCAAATTTGTTCTTTCTCTACAATTTGGAGTTAGTTTGCAATGGGAGAAGAAGGTGAAAGCAGCAAATCGATGGCGAGTACAATACAAGTTGGTTTTCAGAACACTAAGATTAGTGTGGTGAAGTATGACGGCAAAATCAACTTTGGTTTGTGGATGAGCGACGTACAGGATGCGCTCAATGCTCAGAATCTGGAAGAGACCATCATGGTCCACGAGAGGCCACCTAAATATGAAGAGGCGGTATGGGAGAAAATGAATAGGAACGCTTGTGGGGTGATCAGGTCCTGTTTGGAACAGGAGCTGAAGTATGATGTGATTGGGGTGACGTCTGCGATGAAGATGTGGGAAATTCTCAACAATAAGTACCTTACGAAGAGTGTTGAGAACCGATTGCACTTGCTGCGTAGGTTATTCAGATTCCAGATGTCCAGAGGCACCTCGCTTGCGGCTCATGTGAACAACTATACGAAGTTGTTGTCGGACTTGGCGAATGTTGATGAGAAGATATCGGATGAGTACAAGGCGATTATTTTGTTGGGCTCCTTACCGGATGAGGAGTATGATACCTTCGTGCTCACTTTGTTGAACGGGAGATCTTCTATCAGCTATAGTGAAGTGACTAACGCTTTGACAAATTACGATTTGAGGAGGAAGGATAAAGAGACTTCCCGCGCTAGTACTTCGGGAGAGGCCTTGTCGACGAGAGGCAGAAGACCATATCCGAAAGGTGGTTACAGAGGGAGGTCAAAGTCTAGAGGCCGCCACCAATTAACAAAGAACCAATGTGCATTCTGCAAAGAGCATGGACATTGGAAGAGAGACTGCCCAAAGCTCAAGGAGAAAGAGAATGGCAAGAAAAAAGGCCCGAAGGCCAATGAGGTGAATATTGCGAAAGGCGATGATTCCGATGATTCGTGCTTTTCTCTACTGATTACTCCGGAGGTGAACCATGTGGATGCATCAGATTGGATGCTTGATTCCGGCGCTACCTTTCATGTGACCCCTAGGCGAGACTGGTTTGCATCTTTTGAGAAAGTCGACGGGGGCGTTGTTGTCATGGGAAATGATCAATCCTGTGGCGTTTGTGGGATAGGTACCGTACGGATTAGGATGCATTGAAGGAGGTGAGATTTGTTCCTCAGCTGAAGAAGAATCTTATCTCAGTCGGAGCTTTGGAGGCGAAGGGATTCAAGGTGACTTTCGAAAACGCTGTAGCGAAGGTTACTAAGGGATCATTGGTGGTGATGAAGGGAGTCCGCAATCGGAATTTGTATTATCTGAAGGGAAGCACCGAGATTGGCCAGGTTGCTTCGGCTATTTCAGAAGCGGACATGAGCAGACTTTGGCACTATAAGTTGGGGCACACAAGTGACAAGTCACTGCAGGCATTTTGTAAGCAGGGGCTATTGAAGACAGCCAAGAGTAGGAAGATTGAGTTCTGTGAGCATTATGTTCTTGGCAAGAAGACGAAGGTAAAGTTCGAGACTGCCATTCATCAGATGAGGGGCATCCTGGACTACGTGCACACAGACGTTTGGGGTCCCACCAAGACTGTAACACTTGGTGGTCGATATTGGTTCGTCACTTTTGTAGATGACTATTCTAGGCGTTGTTGGGTGTACACCATGACGAAGAAGAGTGAAGTCCTAGATTTGTTTGTGGAGTGGAAGAAAAGATTGGAACTGCAGACTGAGAGAAAGATCAAGACGTTGCGATCCGACAACGGTGGTGAGTATACTTCTGACCCCTTTCAGCAGCTATGTCGAGACGAGGGCATAGAGAGATACTTCACAGTTAGTCATACACCGCATCAAAATGGGGTGGCAGAGAGGTTGAATCGGTCTTTACTGGAGAAGATCCGATGCTTATTGTCGCAGAGTGGTTTGGAGAAGATCTTTTGGGCTGAGGCACTTACATATGCGAGCCACCTCATTAATAGGCTGCCTTCATCTGTGATTGAGGGGAAAACCCCTATGGAGATGTGGTCGGGAAAGCCAGCACATGACTATGACCAGCTCAAGGTATTCGGGTGCCCTGCATATTATCATGTTTAAACTGATAAATTGGAACCTCGAGCTAGGAAGGCCATATTTGTAGGATTCAAGCGTGGTGTCAAGGGATACAAGCTTTGGGATCCAGTTGATAAAAAGATTGTTCTGAGTAGGGACGTCACATTTGATGAGGCTTCTATCTTGAAGCTTCTCAGCTCTCATCAGGTGGAGAGCGACCCGACGGAGGAGATATCACAGGTGGTGGAGATTGATGCAGCTCCACATTGTCCAGATGGTACAATATCCATGCAGGTGCCGACTGAGGTGACGCCAGGCGAGCACGACGGTGACACGGAGGATACGAGTACAAATGTGCAGGATCAGGAACCGACGGCTTAGGTTCAGGATTCTATTGCGGTTCGGAGACATAGGAGAAACATACAGATGCCAGCACGGTATGCCGACACAGTTACGTATGCACTTCCAGTGGAGAGTATCGATGAGTTGGTGCCTACTACATTCAGAGAGGCCGAGCACAGTTCGGAGGCTGATTCGTGGTAGGTGGCTATGCAGGAGGAGATGGAATCTCTTCATAAGAACGATACATGGGAGCTTGTTGAGCTTCCAAAGGGGCGAAAGATAATTGGTTGCAAGTGGGTATACACGAAGAAGGAGGGCATTGAGGGCACTCCATTGAGATTCAAAGCTAGGTTAGTTGCGAAGGGCTATGCACAGGAGGAAGGTATTGACTATAATGAGGTTTTCTCTCCGGTGGTGAAGCATTCTTCGATTCGGATTTTGCTAGCTTTGGTGGCACAGTATGGTTTGGAGTTAGATCAGTTGGATGTGAAGACGGCATTTCTTCATGGTGATCTTGATGAAAACATATATATGACTCAGCCATTGGGATTCCGAGCTGCAGGGAAAGATAAGTTGGTTTGCAGGTTGAAGAAATCGCTATACGGTTTGAAGCAGTCTCCTCGACAGTGGTATAGGCGATTTGATGGTTTTATGCTTGGTCATTCGTACACTCGGAGCCAGTTTGATCCTTGCATATATTTTCACAAGTTGAAGGGAGGTGCGTATATTTATTTGTTGCTCTATGTCGATGACATGTTGGTTGCCTCTGTTTCCAGGTCGGCTATAGATGAATTGAAAGTTCAGCTTTCAAATGAGTTTGAGATGAAAGACTTGGGTGAGGCGAAGCGTATTCTAGGGATGGAGATCGGCAGAGAGAAGAAGAAAGGCAGAATTTGTTTGACACAGGTGGCTTATTTGAAGAAGGTTCTACAGCGATTCCATGTTAGCATAGATACGAAGCCAGTTAGTGTACCATTTGGAACCCATTTGAAGCTTTCAGCTGGCCTCTCACCGAAGTCAGTTGAAGACCGTGAGTTGATGTCGAAGACTCCATATGCGAGCGCAGTTGGGAGCTTGATGTACGCAATGGTATGTACGAGACCAGATTTATCACAGGCGGTGAGCATGGTTTCGAGATACATGCACGATCCAGGAGTGGGTCATTGGGACGTCGTGAAATGGATTTTGAGGTACATTCGAGGTACGCTCAATGTTGGTTTAGTTTATGAGCGGGACACTACAGGTGGGCAGCTATGCATTGGCTATGTTGATTCGGATTATGTCGGGGATTTGGATAAGCGCCGGTCTACGACGGGGTATGTGTTTACTTTGACCCGTGCGCCGGTGTGTTGGAGAAGCACCTTACAGTCGACGGTGGCTTTGTCTACGACGGAGGCAGAATATATGGCAGTTACGGAGGCTGTGAAGGAGGCTATTTGGCTTCGAGGACTTTTGAAGGAGGCTATTTGGCTTCGAGGACTTTACGGAGGCTGTGAAGGAGGCTATTTGGCAATAGTAAAATGGTCTATTCGCAGTTAACCCTTTTAAAAAGTATAGGCATCCTTATTGTTTAATATCCCACATTTTGCTGCCGGGTGACAATATCACGTGGAACTTTCTACTTGTCAGTAAAGGCTGTAATTCCCTATTGAATGATGAGGTATACGGATTTATCTTGTCAATTTTTTATTTCTACTCAAAGTAGTATGAAAAATATTAGGGTTAATTGCACAGAGAGCCCATTTAGTATCATTGTTTTGAATTTACTAGCCCTAAGTTTAATTGTTGCATATAATTTTTTTGACTCTTCTGCCATTGGTGAAATTTTTTATAGACATTATTGTTAGGAAATAGCCTTATATTTCAACCTTAAAAGACAATGGAAGAGTCAAAATTGAAGCAGAAAGCGAAACAAGGAGAAATAAGGCAACACAAGGCGAAATGGTGGCAATTGTCTACAGGACCAGTTGGTGAGACCAGTTTCAAGTAGTTTTTTAGTTTGGGTCTGTTTTGTATATTATTCGGGTTAGAGAACCTATATGATATTGTATCCAATTTTGAGGCATATAAAAAAGATCTTCCATGACTAGAGTTTGATCTATCTAAGTCAACGAGACTTGCATATAGTAAGAGAGAGGTAGAGCAAACTTGGAGGGAGGGAGGGAGGGAGGGAGGGAGGGGGGATTCTAGGGTTTCAGAGATCTTTTGGTGAGATGAAGAGGATTATTATGGAATCTATCTTAGATCACAAAAGTAGATTATTTATGACCTTTAGAATAAAAGAAGACTTAATTCTCTTCCCTTAGACGTGAGCGATTGCCGAACACATAAATCCCGTGTCTTTGTCTCTTGATCTATTATTCTGCGACATTTGGTTTACTGTTCATTTGAACTAGTATTTTCTTGCTATTTCCACAGCAATCGGTGATTGATTGGTCTACGAAGAACGAGATCTAATAAGATGATTCGGTGGCACTTTTGCAGGTTGCACTTCCACATAGATCTCCGATTGGTGCGCAACAATCGGTATAAGGTTACGGGTAGCGAGCGCCAACAGCTGCTACTGCATGAAATTAGTGAATCTACTCGAGGAAACTAAAAGGGCCTATTTGCAACAAGGAAACTACAAGAGTAGTTAGTTCAAAACAATTATATTATACGAGGTCTATTGTGCAGTTAACCCAATAGTCATCACTTTCTTAAACTTTAGGGTGATAACACTGATAAGAGGTTTGGCGTTTAGTTTAATTGGTGTCTCAAGCAAATGTATCATGCTCATGTTTTATTGCATGATTTTCCCAAATTAGAGCAGCCCTATCCGGAGGAAGGAGAATGTTAAAACTAATGGAGAACATAGCCTCTTAACTTATGTTCTTTGCATAACAACTAAATAAATGAACCTTCTTTTTGAGTCATAAGTCTCTATCATTGCCTTGTTTTTGTCCATTATTATGTTTGTGATGTCCAGCAACACCTTACCGCTTCTAATGTCTTATTAGGTAAAGATAGTTCCTAATTTTTTTAGGTAAAAATAGGGCAAGTTGCCCTATTATAATTTGTATTTATACTATAAAAACTAAAACATCATACAAAAATGGATATCTAGCAGTGATTTGCACAGAATCCCCGTTCTACTAGGGAAAACTGAAGAACTCACTCATATATACCCCCTAGTTATGTATAAAGTAGAGGGGTTAATAGTAGTAGTCCAAAACAACTTAATAATTACAAAAACTAGTGCAAAATATGATGGAAAAGAGCGAGGGTCTTGTTGTGTGCGGCGGAAGCCTCGACGCGACACGAACAATCCAAGAGATTAATCACAACTAATAAGCCAAAACACAATACCATAGCAAGATAACGAGTTTAACGTGGTTCGGCAAGTTGTCTACGTCCACGGGGCAATGAGAGGGGAGTTCTTACTATTAGAAGTCAAGAGAATATAAGTAGAGTTACAAATCTAACCTATCAAACCCTAAAACAAAGTCCTAAATCTCCCACAAATCTCCCACAATTGGATGCAGCAATCATCTCTCAAAGACTGCTCAAAAACGTCCCTTACTTAACTCTAACTAATTAGGATTAGAGTTATATACTAACTCAAAACGAAACGGGTTGAAAGACCAAAGCCCAGCCTAAAACGGACTGTGGTCGACCGCGACGGTCGATCATGACGGTCGACCGAACACCCCCAACAGAGAATAAATCGGCTATAGAAAACTCACGGTCGACTGTCACGGTCGACGGAACTAATTCCCGAGAGTTAAATCCATTACAGGGTTCGCGCGGTCGACTGTCACGGTCGACCGAACCAATTCCCGAGAGTTAAATCCATTACAGGGTTCGCGCGGTCGACCGTGGCGGTCGACCGCCTTCAGCTCCGAATCCTACTGCGCTTTGTGCATGTTTGCGGTCGACCGCCACTGACTCGCGGTTGACCGCCAGTCTGCCTGGCCGTTCTCCTGCTGACTTCCTGCACTTCTCTCGTTGCTTCTTCAATTCTCCACCTCAGTGAATGTTTCTACCAAAACTGAGCCGACACCAAATCATCCAAAAGTCCCACTTGCTGCGTCCAGGACGTCGTGGAACCACCCCATGACAACGGACTCAATCCACAACAAGTCCGGGATCCAAACTAGAGCTGAAACGATCTCCCCCCATCGAAATCAAAACCGGCTGCATCGAAAAGATTGTCTATGTATCCTCTTGCCTAAGGAATCAAGCTGAACATAGTTCACCAAAATGGCCTCCAAAGACCTCAACATTGAAGAATGTTCAAAAGCTTCAAATAATGACCAAATTTCAAACCTGAAATAACTTTGGTCAACATATCTGCAGGGTTGTCCTTCGTATGGACCTTCTCCAATATGACATCTTCTTCATCCAAAACGTCACGAACAAAGTAAAATCTGACATCGATGTGCTTCGTGCGCGTATGATAAACCTATTTCTTCTCCAAATAGATAGCTGACATGCTATCACAATATTCCCGAATGGTCTCCTGTGCGATCCATGAGTCATCCAATAATCTCTGCAACCACAAAGCCTCCTTAACAGCTTCAGTCACTGCCATATACTCTGCCTCTGTAGTAGAGAGAGCTACTGTGGACTGAAGTATACATCTCTAACATACCGGTGTACCTGCCAATGTAAACACATATCCTGAAGTAGACCGATGCTTGACAAGATCTCCAGCATAATCTGAATTCATGTAACCAATGTAATCCTGCCCATTATTCTCATCCTTCTCGAATACCAAACCAATATCCATGGTACCTTTGATATACCATAGAATCCACTTCACGGCCTCCCAATGACCTTTCCTGGGGTCGTGCATGTACCTCGATACCATGCTCACGGCCTGTGATAAATCTGGTCTCGTACACACCATCGCATACATCAAGCTACCTAATGCACTGGTATATGGGACCTTCAACATATAACCTCTGTCCTCAACTGAAACGTGTGACTACTAGCTGAAAGCTGGTAGTGAGGAGCCAATGGAGTGCTAACTGCTTTTGCATTACCATCAAAGCTGAATTTCTTCAACATCTTCTGTAAATAGCTCTTCTGTGTAAGCTTCAATCTCCCCTTCACCCTGTCTCTCTCAATATCCATACCTAATATCTTCGTTGCTTCTCTAAGATCCTTCATCTCAAACTCGGATGACAGCTCCTCTTTCAACTTTCGAATAGCTGAAGAATTCTTGGAAACAATAAGCATATCGTCAACATATAAAAGTAAATATATGTGCTCACAATCTTATAGCTCGTGCATATAAATGCATGGGTCATATGGGCTCCTCGTGTACCCCTGGCTAATCATGAAACTATCGAATCTCATGTATCACTATCGCGGCGATTGCTTTAATCTATAAATAGACTTCTTCAGTTTACAAACCAAATTTTCCTTTCCTACAGCTCTGAATCCTAAGGGTTGTGTCATGTAGATCTCCTCATCTAAATCTTCATGTAGAAAGGTTGTCTTCACATCCATCTGGACCAAATCTAAATCTAACTGTGCCACTAACGCCAATAAAATCCGAATCGACGAATGCTTCACAACGGGTAAAAATACCTCGTTGTAGTCAATGCACTCAAGCTGTGCATATTCTTTAGCAACCAATCTGACTTTGAACCGAATGTCCCCTATAGAAGATCCCTCTTTCTTCACATATACTCACTTGCAACCTATAGCTCTCTTACCCTTAGGTAGATGTGTAAGTATCCAAGTGTCGTTCTTATGAAGAGACTGCATCTCCTCCTTCATAGCTTCCCTCCACCTGATCGAATCGGGGCTAGGCTAGACTCTGCCTCCCTGAATGTGGATGGAACCATATCATCAATGATCTCCACTGATAATGCATATGCGACCAGGACATCATTATACCTAGCTGTCCGACGAATCACCCTCCTCGATCTATCTGCTGCAATGGACCCCTGAACATGGCCCTACTCCTGAGTCTCACCATCCACTGTATCCTATCTATCCGTCTATCATCTCATCTTCTCCTAGTGTCACCTCTGTAGGAGCCTCAATGGGTACAATGCTAACTCGAGTGGGTGGATTCACATCATCCTCTACATGCTACGATATCTCAACTCTCTGGTCTTCCTCCACCTGCTGAGGGACTCGAGGCCTCATCATGTACGCCTCATCGAATGTGACATCTCTACTAATAACTATCTTCTTGTCTTGTAGATCCCATAACTTAAAACCTTTAACTCCATCTCTAAATCCCACAAAGACAACTTTCCTCGCTCTCAGATTTAATTCATCATCGCTGACATGGTAATAAGCTGGACACCCAAATATCCGAAGCGACTCATAGTCACTATCCACCGAACCAAACTAATGCTCCAAAGAAGTCTTCCCGTCTATCACAGTGTACAACAACCTATTCAAGAGATGGCTCGCATAAACCAACACCTCGGCCCAAAAGGATCTAAGCAATCCACTCTGTGTTATCATACATCATACATTCTCTAGCAAGGTACGGTTTAATCTTTCAGCGACCCCGTTCTGTTGTAGTGTCTCACGAACTGTGAAGTGTCGCCTAATACCGTGATCCCGATAAAACTGTAGAAACGGATCACTCTTATACTCTCCACCATTATCTGAACATAGAGTCTTTACCTTTCTACCTGTCTACAGCTCTATTTTTTTTCCACTCCACAAAAATATCCAGGACCTGATGTTTATGCTTCATAGGGTATACCCAATTCCTCCTAGAATAATCATCAATGAAAGTGACAAAATAATTAGCCCCACCAAGAGACGTGTTCTTGGAAGGACCCAAAACATCTGTGTGAATGTAATCCAATGTATCTCGGGTATTATGAACAGCGGTACCAAACTTTACTCTAGTCTTCCTCCCAAGTACACAATGCTCACACAGCTCCATCTTGCAGGTCTTAGCACCTTTTAATATTCCCTGTTTTGCTAATAATTGTAGGGACTTATCACCTGTGTGTCCAAGTCTCATATGCCATAAAGTAGTAGTGTCATCATCTGTAGTGATAGAAGCTGCCAGACCCCCTGTAACTGTCTTGTCCTTCAAGTAGTATATGTTATTTTCCCTGACACCTCGCATCACCATCATAGAACCCTTCATGATCTTCACTGTAGCATCCTCTAAGATCACTCTATATCCAGCTGCCTATAAAGTCCTAAGAAAAATAATGTTCTTCGTCAACTGTGGCACGAACCTCATTTCCTTTAACTCCCTAATTACTCTGTCATGCATCCTAATCCAGACTGAACCAATACCACCAATAGGGCATACATGGTCATTACCCATAACCATGACATCCCCTCTTTCTAACTCCTCAAAGCTGAAGAACCAATCCCTCCTAGGGTAAATGTGATATGTAGCTCCCGAATCCATCATTCACTCCGATGGAATCAGCATAGCAAACCGAAGGTAGTGCAGGACACGAATAGCCCGAAGAATCTGACTCTGAATGTTCATCAATAGCTTTTGCAACATTCACTTCTGAAGCTTGTACAACTTTTCCCTTGTTCTTCCCGGCTTTTTCTTTCCACTTTGGGCAGTCAATCTTCCAATGTCCTTCTTATTTATAATACCGACATTTGTTTCTACCAACACTCTTATAGGCACTCCTATTCTTTAACTTTGAACGGTTGAACTGGCGGCGGTTTGGATCTCAGCCTCGGACAGCTAATACATCTCCTGATGCCTTCTCGGAGGGTTCACCATCACTCTTCCTCAACTCATAATTCACCAAAGCTAAGATCACCTCCTTATAGCTAACGATAGTTCTTCCATTGATCATAGTTAGAACGAACGTACCATAATCATCTTCTGGTAACGAATACAAAAGTAACATCGCTTTGTCTTCATTCTCAACCATGATATCCACATTGGCCATATCTGAAAGTACCTTCGTAAAATTGTTAACATGCTCCCAGATGGAAACTTCCCTCTTCAAATTGAACTGGTAAAACCTCTTCTTCAAGTAAAACCGATTCTTAATGCTCTTAGTAAGATACTTCTCATTGAGTGTTTCCCACATTTTCTTCGCCGACGTCTCGTTCATCACGTCATAGATAAGATCTGACGTCAGGCATGACCTAATAACTCCACAAGCTCTACTATTCATCTTTTTCCAAATATTGTCCTCCATATTAGTGGGTTTCTCTTGTAACTCAAGAGTCTCCTCTAAATTCTGTGCATCCAATGCGTCCATCACCTGACACTTCCACAATCCAAAATTAATCTTACCGTCGAACTTCAAAATATCAATCTTTGTATTATTGACGCTCAGACTCTGTATCACCTTCGTAAGAGACGAACCTGATGTGGGTTCGCGCAGTCGACCGTGGCGGTCGACCGCCTTCAGCTCCGAATCCTACTACGCTTTGTGCATGTTTGCGGTCGACTGCCGCTCGCCACTGACTCGTTGTCGACCGTCAGTCTGCCTGGCCGTTCTCCTGCTGATTTCCTGCACTTCTCTCGCTGCTTCTTCAGGTCTACAACCGCGAGCTGATTAATGGAGTCATTGACCTCCATTGCTGTCCTCACTAGATGAAATTAGGTCAGAGAAGCCTCTCTCCCGGATGAGATTTTTTAGCTTTAGGGATTTCTTGGATGTTGCTGCACCTGTCTAGAAAATCATATAGCGAGCGATTTTGAAGATGAGTTGTTAAGGGGTAGAAACTGTGTCTGTGAATATAAGGTTATTGCGTGCTCTCCAAAGGACCCAGCAGATGGTAGGGAAGCAAAGACCCCAAAGTTTCCGCATTGAGGTCTGAACAGACCCATCGATGCATGTATCGAAGCATTGCTTGGTGTGCAGGGGAAGGGATGCAATGCCAATTCTGGGGAGGAAGGATGCCCAAACTTGTTTGGCGAATTGGCAAGAGAGAAAGAGGTGGTCGTGTGATTCCTGATTGCTGCAAAAGGAGCATGATGGTTCCTAATTTGGTTATAATAATCTTGAAAACCATTATGCATTTCTTATGAAATGCACATCCTATGAAAATAAATAATGATAACTACACTATTCACTTTTAGATTGCAAGAGAGAGAAGTGTATAAAAATACCTCGCTTGTGATAGTGTTTAGAGCATATTAGAGGATAGTGAAAAGTCCGAACTGTCCCCCCTAGAGCACAGACTATCCTGCTTCCCTATAGAGTGTTTTCATAGAATTTTTACTTCTTATGGTAAATTAACCATCACTCAGGCTCTTAACTAGTTGTCCACTTGCTTTTCACTTCAAGTTTTTAAATGCTGATTAGACATCATCAAGTTTTTTTTCCAGCTTATCACAAATCAAAGACTATTGCCCATACCACCAAGAACAGATATCTATACCCAACATGAATAAAGTGATAGAAACCTAAAAGCTTGTCTATTAAGTATGAAAACAGATAGATATGTTGGTATGAAAAATATAGATGTTTGCAAGTTTTAA
>NW_017972310.1:0-773 GCF_001876935.1 Asparagus officinalis
CATCTGCCGTGAGGCCACAGACGGGAGTCCCAGCGACCTCTGTGTGTCCGCCACGAGGTAATCTTCACAATAGTACCCTTGATCGCAACATTGATCTTATACCTTTTGACACTTGTATTGGGCCTATGCAGGTGCGGTTGAGAAAGTGATCTCCATTCCTTCCGACGAAGAGGAGGAAGCTGGAGATGAAGAGGAGCCCATAGGCTCAGGTAAGCGCAGGTTTTAGCATTGCTCATCCTTCTGTGCCCCACTGTCTATAGGGTCCCTTTCGAGGGGCCTCTGTTAATCCTCTTCGTGCATTCGTAGCTGATCGTGCCCACGAAATTGCTGGCAAAGAGGATCCTCTTTCTTGGGCGGGTCGCTCGTCTGGGGAGACGGGCGAATCTGAGGAGGATGACGACGTCTCGATTCATGAGACGTTATCCAGTGAGGAAGAGGTGTTGGCTCGTGAGGATGCGCCCGGCCAAATAGAGGGATCTCCTGCTCCTGCGACAGCGTCGGCTGGGGATCTTTCATCAGTGCGAGAGTTTCCGCTTCAAAGGAAGACTCCTACTCCGCAAGTGACCACTTCCTTGTTAGCGGCGGACGACGTCTCGATTCATGAGACGTTATCAAGTGAGGAAGAGGTGTTGGCTCGTGAGGATGCGCCCGGCCAAATAGAGGGATCTCCTGCTCCTGCGACAGCGTCGGCTGGGGATCTTTCATCAGTGCGAGAGTTTCCGCTTCAAAGGAAGACTCCTACTCCGCAAGTGACCACTTCCTTGTTAGCGGCG
>NW_017972310.1:4287-19786 GCF_001876935.1 Asparagus officinalis
GGCAATAACCCCCGGATGTTCTACAGTCTCCTCCGGAGTTGGAGTCGTCCTAGTTTCTCCGGGAAAGCATGTAATACCTCGAGCCTATTCGCTAACGGGTCCATGTTCCAACAATGTGGCCGAGTACAACGCGCTTCTCATTGGACTCAGTTTCGCCAAAGAGCTGGGGGTCGAATATCTTGAAGCTTTCGGAGATTCGCAGCTAATAGTCAACCAAGTCCGTGGAGAGTATGAAGTCAGGAACCAAGACCTGATACCGTATCACCAGGAGGCCATCAAAATGGCGGAATCCTTTGAGGAATTCTTCATTGAATACATCCCTCGCCTCCAGAACGCTTATGCAGATGCACTGGCGGCACTAGCAGTGTCCCTCGCACGACCGCCTGAAACAGAGTTGCTAGTCACAGTAAGATCGCATCAACTCTTCGTACCCCTATACAATATGGGTACCGATGAAGAAGAAGATGATAGGGGCCCAAACACCAAGGAGGTGAACTCAACTCAAATCGGGTCTGAGTCCCGAGATTGGCGCTTTCCTATCATTGACTACGTCCAATATGGCATCTTGCCGGAGGATGTAAAAGAAAAAGAATCTATTCGCCGAAGAGCACCACGGTTCTTTTACAATATCGAGACCCGTACGTTATACCGCCGGGGGTATGACGATTTGCTCCTCCGATGCCTTTCGAACGAAGAAGCAAAAGAAGTGCTTAAGGAAGCGCACGAAGGAGAATGCGGTGCGCATCAACCTGGTCCCAAGCTATATGATCGAATCAGAAGAATGGGATATTATTGGCCAACAATGGTACGTGACGCAATCGAATATGCACGAGAATGTCACGCCTGTCAAGTGCATGCAAATTATATGCACCAACCGCCAGAACGATTACACACATCAACCACATCCTGGCCATTCGAGACTTGGGGTATGGACATTGTCGGTCCAATTTTTCCCCCTTCAGTCAAAGGTGATCGGTTTATTCTCGCTATCACTGACTACTTTTCAAAGTGGGCTGAGGCGATTCCGCTTAAGGAAGTGAAGACGAATAACGTCATCAACTTCATCAAGCATCATGTCATATACCGACACGGCGTGCCGAGACGGATCATCCACGATAACGGTCCACAGTTCATAAGCAACGCTTTCATCAGGTTTTGTGATAAATTCAAGATCGAGGATGTATCATCAACAGCGTATTATCCAGCTGCAAACGGATTAGCTGAAGCTTTCAATAAGACGATCATTAAGATCCTGTCTAAGCTCGTGAAGACCAACAAACGAGACTGGGACGATAAACTTGGGGAGGCACTCTGGGCTTATCGCACCACCATACGCACTCCTACGGGAGCTACTCCGTACTCGTTAGTATATGGATGCGAAGCGGTGCTACCTTTGGAAATTCAAATTCCCTCCCTTCGGATCGCTCTCGCAACGGAGATGACGACCGAAGAACAACATCAGAAGCGTCTCGAAGAGCTCGAGAGGCTGGATGAAAAGCGTTTGGAGGCTCAACAACACATCGAGTTTTACCAAGCCAGGATGTCAAGGGCTTTTAACAAAAGAGTCCGACAGAGAAGCTTCAAGGAAGGAGATCTGGTCCTCGCTGCTCGCCGACCAATAATTCTCACCTCCAAGAAGAAAGGTAAATTCGAACCCAAATGGGAAGGACCGTTTGTAATAGACACAGTCTATTCAAACGGCGCATATCGCCTGATTACTCAAGAGGGCGCCAGGCAATTAATGCCAATAAATGGGAAGTTCTTGAAAAAGTATTATCCCTAGTACATTCAGGATAACCCATTTACCGGGAAGTTCCTTGAAGAATATTACACTTAATATTCTAGAGGATAACCCAAAATCATTGTCTCCACCAAAATCCCTCACTGATCAGTTCCAATTGACAGTGGGTCCACAAAAAATGTCCATATGACCTTCTTGACTCTTTCCATAGACAAGAAGGTCCCCTTTCAGATCAGAGTCTCCTTTCGATAAACGAAAGAACTCCTTTCTTTTCTCTTTGGTCAAGCCTTCCCATGGTTATAGCCAAAGTTGAAATTCCACTTCGATAAACGAAGAACCCATTTTCAGTTTAGATAACTCATCCTATAAAAAGGCAAGTCTATCTAAATTTTCCAGATTCTCGGAGTGGACACCCCACTTCTAGTTTCTTCCTCGCTGGAAATAGAATATAAAATTCTTCCTTTCCAGGATCAGGGAATAGAATATAAAATTCTTCCTTCCTTGTTTTCGGGTTCGCCTTCACCCTAAAAGAAGACCGGGAAATAGAATATAAAATTCTTCCTTTCCCGCATCGATCTTTTCCGAAATTTATCAATTTAGGATTCATCCTAGGAAGTTTATCCCGAATCCTAAGCAGGGATAAGTCTGCGCCTGACACGCGCTGCCGGTCAGTTTCTTAACCGTTAAAAAGAACACCCGTTCGCATATTCAACATTGTGACAGGTTGTTATTAATAACACCAGAATCCATGCCTTACACGCATGGGGAATTTCATCCTGAATCCTAAGAAAGGATATGCCGACGCCTAACACGCGTCGCCGGTTTAGTCTTTCTCCGAAGAAAAAGACACCAGAGTTCGATTCTGGGGAATTTTATCCCGAAGCCTAAGTAGGGATAAGTCAGCGTCTAAAACACGTTGCTGGGTAGCCTATTCCCATAACAATGGCGAAGTCTACATATTCGAAGTTGTAGCATCAAGTCTAAGGGAGTTCATTCCTTTAGCACAACGTCACATGCGGAACGGATTTAGACAATCCGCATGCTAGCCTGACTCAAACGGTAGCGTCGCCGGTTTAGTCTTTCTCCGAAGAAAAAGACACCAGAGTTCGATTCTCGGGAATTTTATCCCGAAGCCTAAGTAGGGATAAGTCAACGTCTAATACACGTTGCCGGGTAGCCTATTCCCGTAACAATGGCGAAGTCTATGTATTCAATATCATAGCACAAAGTCTAAGAGCGTTAACTCTCTTAGCACAACGTCACATGCGGAACGGATTTAGACAATCCGCATGTAAGCCCGATTCAAACGGTAGTCGGTAAGAGCACGTTAAATCCGTTGAAGGCTGAGGATTTGCCAAAAATCCTAAGTCAACATCTCATACACGTTGCTGTTTAGTCTTTTCACAGGAGAAAGATGAAGTCTACGTATTCAATATCGTAGCACTAAAAGGGTTAACTCTTTTAGCTTAACGTCACATGCGGAACGGACTTGAACAATCCGCATGCTAGCCCGACTCAAACGGTAGTCGGTAAAGGCTCATCAAACCCGTTGATGGCTGAGGGTTTGCCAAAAATCCTATAAATGCGAGGGTCACTGACGCATCAGCTTCATAAGTTGGTCTTGTGACTTGAGCATCCTACGACGTTCGAAACCCTAGGGTCGACGCCAGTCAACGCGTAACCCTAGGTCAACGCCAATCAGCGAGTTACGATCAAAAAGTCAACGTACGACGTTCAAAACCCTAAGGTTAACGTCGGACAACGCGTAACCCTAGGTCAACGCCGATCAATGCGTTGCAACGAAAGAATCAATACTCCGAAAAGTATACGAGTATAAACTGCTTCTTCATACTCCAATAAGGTATATGAGATAAACTGTGTCAGACGCCGGACAATGCGTCGCAATGAAACTTGGACGCCGGACAACGCGTCACAATGAAGCTCAAACGCCGGACAACGCGTTGTAAATGGAGATTCAACGCCGACGACCGATGGTCAGTTCTATGTTGAAATAACCAACTCGAGCTAAAAAGTCAGAAAATCGAAAATCGACTTCAAATTCAAAATTCCAACAGACGGTCAGACAATAAATGCAGCACCGGAACCCTTACAGACATTCGACAAAGCACCGAATAGCCTGAAGGATTGAAGGAATCAAGAACAAAAGCCATTCCAAGATCCCTTTACACCGATGGGATCTTCCGCCATCAGAGCCAGTTTGAGTTCCTGGCCGAAGGAGAGGGCTTTCTTCGGCTCTTCAACAACAGAATTGATCTCCTTGGAGATCTTGCGGACACCATGCTTAGCCTTGGGGCTAAGCGATCCAGAGGATAGGGCTTCCTCGTATTTCGCCTGATCAAACTCTACGACGAGAGTTTCTACAGTCGTTCCCAAGAGGTGGACGTCGGACTGAGCCACCACTTCTTCGTCAGAGAAGCTAGTCCCCAGCAGAGTCGCCATCTTTTGTTTGTTGGAAAAATTGCAAAGAAGAGAATAAAGAAAATGTGATTTTGATTCCTTTGATCTCGGTTACAACTTGATTACAAAAGAGAGGAAAACGAATTTGGTTTTCCCCTTTGTTTAAAACTGGGTTCTTCACGGTGGCGATGGAGTGCCTCCCTCGAATGCTCGCGTCGAGTTTGCTCTCCGTTGACGATCCGCACGTCTTGATTCACTGGAACAATGTCTTCTCCTCACGATTTGACGTTGTGGAGAACTTGCGTGGCAAGTTTAAAACTCTTGATGAGTTGATAACTCTGATCGAGTTTGAACTCTTGAAAAAGAGTTGATTTGAACCGAAGATCGGTTAATAGGCCAAGGATAAAAGCTGTTGCTGAAGTTGAAGATGATCTTCGTTGGAAGATGATGCCGATCTCCTCAAAAACCTCTCTCCAGTGGTCGATCCAAGCCCAGATAATCCAACCGAAAAAGGAGCCCTTGAACTGAATTGATCTTCAGTTATTTATAGAGGATTAAGGGGGTGAAACCGCCCCTTAAATCTCTCCTAAGTGGGATGTAACCGCCCCCAAATCGTGGGCAACGGTTTTAGAACCGTTCAACTCATGTTGAATGAGTCAAACGCCCACGTTGGCGTTCAGGACCCTAACCTCACGTCTTAGGATTGAGACGCGAGGTTGGGTGTTGGCTGAACATTGATGAACGCGAGGGTCGCTCGCGTTTTGGCTTGTTGTAGCTTGGAAACGCGGGGGTCGGTGTTGGTTGGACCCCTACGAACGCGGGGGTCGCTCACGTTTCGCCTGTTGTAATGCGGTTCCGACTCCAGCGTTTTGATGTTGAAACGCGGGGTTCGACCCTGGCGTTTTGATGTTGAGACGCGGGGTTCGACCCTGGCGTTTTGATATTGTAACGCGGGGTGCGACCCTGGCGTTTTGATGTTGAAACGCGGGGTTCGACCCTGGCGTTTTGATGTTGTAACGCGGGGTTTGACCATGGCGTTTTGATGTTGAAACGCGGGGTTTGACCCTGGCGTTTTGATGTTGTAACACGGGGAGGACCTCCGCGTCTTGCCTTGCAGAGATTATCACCAAGTAATCTCTTTTTGTCATAGCGTTGCAAAGATCATTGTCTTGTAATCTTCGTCTTGGCTCCTTGAGAATATGAGAGTCGTCAGATTGTAACTCCTGATGTTGATTGTGGAGGCTGTTGAGGTAGAGCTTCCATCAGTTGTCGTGAAGGTCGTCAGATTGTAACCTTCAGCGATCTACGTGAAAGTCTTTAGATTACAGCCTTCTGGAAGTCGTCAGATTGTAACTTCCATCATCGGTGGTTGATGGGGGATAAGCTATCTATTGTGATTTTTAGACAGCCTACAACGAGATCACACTCCGGATCTAAGCTTGGTCTTAGATCCCGAGATCCGAGCGATTATTTCCTTAGTGAACTAATCCCTCCCGGCTATTATTCCCTTTGTGGAATAATACCCGTCAAATCGTGTAGATCCGACCGGATCTAGATCGCGCGGTGGTCCACGGATTAACCCCGGCGTTGGCAAAGAACCCACAAAAGCGAGTAACCGCAAAACAGGAGCTCGCGATTTGTTCACAAGGAGAAAGTTGTAATTTTTTTTATTTTTCTTTGATTTCGTTGTAACCGGATCTAAAAAAGACCGGATCTTTTGTAACCACAAAAAGTTATTATTTTGAGATCACAATGAATTCAATGAAAGACACGATTTTCCCCGCGAACAGGTACTAAGTTGGATATGCATCTTCTGACGTTTGTGTCAACTTTGTGCAGGTGTAGCTGAGAGAGTGATCTCTATTCCTTCGGATGAGGAGGGAGAAACTGGAGATGGAAACGAGCTTGGTGATTCAGGTAAGCATAGGTTTTAGTGTTGTTGATCCTTCTGAGCCGAAGGGGTATTTGTCAACTTTTTCTTTGCATCCGCAGTTGACCCTTCCTATGAAGCTACTGGCAAAGAGGATCCTCCTTCTTGGGAGGGCCATTGGGCTGGAGGAATAGGTGAATCAGAGTCGGATGACGACGTCTCGATTCATGAGGTGCTATCTAGCGAGGAAGAGGCGTTGGCTTCTGAAGACATGTCCGGCCAACAAAAGGACACCTCCACTCTCGCGGAAGCACCGATTGGGGGTGAACCCTCGGCGCAAGAGTCTTCGATTCAGAAGGGGACTCCCACTCGATTGGTGGCCGCTTCTTCGTCTGTGGTGGCTAGCGATGCCGCGGCTGCTACCCTGATGGCGTCGGCGGTCATACCGGCTTTGGCGGAGGAAGCCGCCCTTTCTCCCTTGGAACGTTTGCGGAAGAGGAGCGGCGGTCATACCGGCTTTGGCGGAGGAAGCCGCCCTTTCTCCCTTGGAACGTTTGCGGAAGAGGAGCACGGCACGAGCCTTGGTTAACTTTCAAGACACCTTGGCTGACTGCATCAAACTCGCCTTGGAGGAGAGTTGTCCTTTCGAGGAGCTCAAGGAGGACCTCGATCACAACATGTTCTTCTTAATCAAGAGGCTTGGCGCTACCGCGGCGAATCCGTACTTTCAGCGTCTGAAAGAAGTGGAGGAGGCTGTTCAGCAGCTGCTCGCCCTTCGTGCACAGAGTTCTGCAATTGTTGATCTCACCTCCGATGAAGTCCAAGCAGCAGTAGAAGACCGCGATCGCCGCCTGAATGAGACTATGTCACTGGAGACAAGGTTGTCCGCAGAATTGGAGCAGGCCAAGGCTGAGGATGCACGAGTGGCCTATGAGCAACAGACAGCCGATAACCGACTTTCTCGCCTATCCTCCAAGATAAAGGAACTAAAACAAGTTATAGCTAACGCACAGGCCTCTTTGGTCATCCAAGAGAAGGCTCGTGAGCAGGCGGCAAAGGAGTTGAAGGACATTGAGTCTCGTCGGTAATTGGTCACCGATTCTGTTGAGGAGAAGGATCAAGCTCTCAAGGAGGTCAAAGATACCATTCAGGACTTAGTCTCGCGCACCGAGGAAGATCTTCGTCGAGAGATCCTAAGGAGGCTTGAGCTTCGCCTAGCCGGAGAGATTCGTGAGGCGGAACTACGGTTGGAAGCTTTGTAATTTACCTTTAATTCCCCATTGTAATAGGATTTCTTTATGAATGAAATTATCCTTTCACTTTTGGTCACTATTACTTTTGTACATGCTCCAATTTTTTAACATGCGTTAGCCAGAGAGTCTTAGCCGTAGGGGGGTTTTCAGCTGTCGGCGAATTTTGGCCGTAAGTTTGTTTCCTCCGCTGGCGGATTTCGTCCGTAGGCGGATTTGGAACTGACTCAAGTTCCAGAGGGGTAATTAGTTTTGACCCGCGAGAATCTCAGCGACGAATTCGTCGTCAGGTGGGCTCCGCTTTCGGTGGGCTACGTATTGATCTATGCGTACGTCAGCCAAGAAGACATGGGCACGTCGTTTCGCATTAAATGCAGCGCAGTGGGGCTCTTCGTCTATCGTGCCCAGTTCGGACCGTTGTTGAAGGTCGTGTCCAGGAACCATTGGATCCTGGCCGTCCAGGTAAGATCCGATTTGTTTGGCCTTACTCTTCAACTGTTTTAGCCTTGAACGGTCCCATCGAGTGGCGAGTAACCGTCTAGGATTTTTAGAATATTTAATGCCCTTACCCTCTGTTAAGAGAGGCTATAGTTTCTTTCATTGTCTTCCCCAGAGGAAACTCAAGTTTTCTTTTCATCGTACCCATAATGGCACCGAAGGTAAAGAGAGTTGCTTCTAAGAAAAGGAAGGAGGCGTCTTCTTCGGGCACCGCTGAGGCCGCCGCGGCCGAAGGTATCCTTTCGTCCCGACTTTCGCGTGGGTCGAGTAAGTACTCTTCCCTTGACTCTTCCCTGTATTATTGTTGTGTTTCATAGATCGATAAGAGGCGCCGACTGCCGAAGAGCATGCGGCCGAGCCCATTCTAATTTCTGACGACGAATCCGAAGGTCCTGCGACTTCTCCTACCTCAGGCTCCGTTCCCCAGCCGGGAACCGAACCCTGTCTCGAGGTTCCACCCATTGCGGCGTTCACCCCGGGTCAAGAGCCTGCTTCCTCTGATTCCTTGCCTTTACAGGCTCGCCTTGAAGAGTTCGAGAACGCCGTGAACCAGGTGATCTCCCTTGTTAGTCTCGGTATGGGAAGCTACTACCACTTCAAACAGTCTCTCTTGGATCGTATAGTTGATCTCAGGCGGTTGGGCGAGAACCGGATTGCTATGCGCTGTATGCAGAAGCTTCTTTTCTTGGAGTCCCGCTTGGGCAGGCTGGAGATCCTGTTACGGTAAGGTCCGGAGGTTGACGTGGAGTCTTGCCTGGTTCATGTCAGGCGTCAGGAAGTCTGGGAACAAGAGGTCCGCTCCAAAGAAATAGCGGACTTGGAATCCATTGTCGACTTCTGGGTGGGTCAACAACACTTGTTAGAGGAGCATTGTCGACTTCTGGGTGGGTCAACAACACTTGTTAGAGGAGCGAATTATCGACCTCAATCGCACTATAGCTCGCCTGAGAGCTGAACTGGGACCGACCTCAATCGCACTATAGCTCGCCTGAGAGCTGAACTGGGACAGGCGGAGGCGAATTTGAAGGGGCTTCAATCCGAGGTCGTAAAGATCAGTAAGACCGCTGAGGCGGAAACTCGAAGCCTCCAAGCCTTGCGCCAGGAATATGCTGCCGCCAGGTCGAGCTCTGAAGACCGAATTCGAAAGGCGGCTGAAGACAAAGCTCGGGAGGACCACGCGAGAAGGGTGGCAGTGGTCAAAGAAGAGCTCTCATCTTTTAACTTGTTTGACTGAGATCTCAGACCTGTGATTGTGTTAAGACATTTTGCCTGTTCTCTCTTCTTTTTTTTTCGAAACCATGTCATGACTTTGTTCGCGGGGAAAATCGTGTCTTTCTTTGTAATTGATTCCATTGCACTCTTGAATAACAACTTTTTGAGTTACAAAAGATCCGATCTTTTTATAAGATCCGGTTACAATGAAAATCAAATAAAAATAAACAAAGATTACAACTTTCTCCTCTTGTGTCGAACGAATCGCGAGCTCCTGTTTTGCGGTCGCTCGCTTTTGTGGGTTCTTTGCCTGCGCTGGGGTTTATCCGTGGACCACCGCGAGATCTAGATCCGGTCGGATCTACGCAGTACGACGGGTATTATTTTACCAAGAAAATAATAGCCGGGGAGGATTAGTTCACCAAGGAAATAATCGTCCAAATCTCAGGATCAAAGGCTAAGCTTTGATCCGGAGTATGCCTTCGTAGATCTGATATCCGGTCCTCTCGAACACCTGCCTTATTTGGCGTTGACGATCGCCGAGTACCAGATCTGGATGAACAAGTCCTTGAAGTCCCAAAGCTTGGATCTTTTTAAGTTCTGAGTCTTGAATCCAGCAGGGCTTCGCCTCTCCAAATTTTCCAACCTTTGAAAATGAACAAAAAGGGGCCTATTTATAGGCTACCCTCACTGTACCTTGGGCACAGTGCAGCCGGCCACCTTGAGGTGGCTCGGCTCTGGGCCGGCCACCGTTTCTCGGTTCTGTCCGTGATTCGGTTGACTTAGATTCTGATTTGGCAGTAAATCCGCTTCTGAGTTCGAGTCCGAAACTAATCTTGATTCGATCGTGATTCGTCCGAGTCCGCTCTTGTTTGAATGACTCGTTGATTCCCCGAACTGTTAGCTTGATTCCATGCTCGAATGGATGTATCCCGTTCCTTGCGTGCGGTTCGTCAACCTCGTCGCCTCGTTGGTTCGTCAGTTTCTGCCGAGCTATGCTGAGGGACCTATAAGCAATTTTATATGCCTACAGATACCCCCTCCAAAGTATTTCAGCCTCGTTCTTTTATAGAAGAGTCTGGAATACTTTGGATATGATTGTCCCAACCTTCAGTCGGTATAACGGGACCTTGGAATGGCTTCTGTTCTTGATTCCTTCAATCTTCCAGGCTATTCGGTGCTTTGTCGAATGTCTGTAAGAGTTCCGGTGCTGCATTTATTGTCTGACCGTTGTCGGAATTTTAAACTTGAAGTCGATTCTTGACTTTCTAATCTTCAGCTGACCATTGATTGTTGGCGTTGAGTTTTTATTCGCGACGCGTTGTCCGGCGTGGTATTGTTGAGTTATCCTTAAGAACATTTATAAAAATATTCTCCAGGAACTTCTCAACTAAAAATAGGGAATAGTTTATACTCATATACCTTATTGGAGTAATTTCTTTCATTGCAACGCATTGATCGGCGTTGACCTAGGGTTACGCGTTGACCGGCGTTGACCTAGGGTTTTGAACGTCGTACGTTTTAAGTTTGGTCGCAACGCATTGATTTATGTTGACCTAGGGTTACGCGTTGACTGGCGTCGACCCTAGGGTTTCAAACATCGTAGGATGCTCAAGTCACGAGACCAACTAATGAAGCTGATGCGTCAGTGACCCTCGCATTTATAGGATTTTTGGCAAACCCTCAGCCATCAATGGGTTTGATGAGCCTTTACCGACTACCGTTTGAGTCGGGCTAGCATGCGGATTGTTCAAGTTCATTTCACATGTGACGTTAAGCTAAAAGAGTTAACCCTTTTAGTGCTACGATATTGAATACGTAGACTTCGTCTTTCTCCTGTGAAAAGACTAAACAGCAACGTGTATGAGACGTTGACTTAGGATTTTTGGCAAATCCTCAGCCTTCAACGGATTTGACGTGCTCTTACCGACTACCGTTTGAATCGGGCTTACATGCGGATTGTCTAAATCCGTTCCGCATGTGACGTTGTGCTAAGAGAGTTAACGCTCTTAGTGCTACGATATTGAATACGTAGACTTCGTCTTTCTCCTGTGAAAAGACCCCAGCCTTCAACGGATTTGATTAGCCTTTACCGACTACCGTTTGAGTCGGGCTAGCATGCGGATTATCTAAATCCGTTCCGCATGTAACGTTGTGCTCAGAGATTGAATCCTCTGAGACTTGTGGCTATGACTTCGAATACATAGACTTCACCATTGTTATGGGAACAGGCTACCCAGCAACGTGTATTAGACGCTGACTTATCCCTACTTAGGTTTCGGGATAAAATACCCCAGAATCAAACTCTGGTGTCTTTTTCTTCGGAGAAAGACTAAACCGGCGACGCGTGTTAGGCGTCGGCATATCCTTTCTTAGGATTCAGGATGAAATTCCCCATGCGTGTAAGGCATGGATTTTGGTGTTATTAATAACAACCTGTCACAATGTCGAATATGTGGGCTTTTACGCGTGTTAGGCGTTGACTTATCCCTACTTAGGATTCGGGATAAAATTCCCTGTACCTGTGAGGCACAGATTTTGGGATTTGAAAAAGGTGGTGTCTTCTCTTGGGGCAAAGACGAACCCGAAATGGGAGAGGAAGAATTTTATATTCTATCTCCCGACAATGAAGAAGAAGAATTTTATATTCTATCTTCAACTGGAAAGGAGACTCGAGGTGGGATCTCCACCCCCAGAATCCGGAAAGGTGAAACTGAGAGTGGGATCTCCACTCCGAGAATCGAAAAGATTCGGATAACCCTAACTGTCGGAAGGTTTGATTACCGAACTAAAGATGAATTTCTCGTTTATCGAGAGTGAATTATGGTTTTGACCCTAACTGTAGGAAGGTTTGGCCAAACAGGAGTTTGAGGTGACCCTAACTGTAGGAAGGTTTGATCACTCGATTTGAAAGTGGACCTCTCGTTCATTGGAGGAATCGAGAGGGGATTTTGACTGTGGTCCTAACTGTAAGAAGGTTTGACCAAGTGGGTACTTTACGTCCAGACTCTAACAGAGAGAGTGTTGAGTGCACAGACACGGTGAGAATTTGAATGGGAGTTCTTATTCATTACATTGCTGTGGTTTTGGGAACTTCCCGTTACATAAATCGTCCACCCCCAGTTTCCTCTGCGGAACTGGTTCGGACATTATTATCAGTTACTTAACCGGGTTATCCCTAAGAATATTAGCTTAATATTCTCCAGGAACTTCCCGTCAAAAGTGAGGAAACAGTTTAGACTCATATACCTATTGGAGTATCAGGGAGTAGTTTAACCTCTTATACCGGTCGGAGGATTGAGAAACAGTTTATACTCGTATACTCTTTGGAGTTTTGCCGTTCTCAATTGGCTTACCTTAGCGTTATGACGCCGGCTTCAACCAAGGTCTGAATGCTATTCTTGAGAGCAAAGCAATCCTTGGTGGGATGAACGACCCTCCTGTGGTATGCATAGTACTTTGGGTCCGTAGTGTTGTCAGCTTCCTCCTGATTTATGATAGGTGGTGGCTTGATCTTGTTGCTTCCAAGGAGGGATTCGAAGATGGCTGGGACGTCTTCGTCTTTGAAAGAGTACTCTCTTTGGAGTCTTGGACCCGAAGCCTTTTGCTGCCTTCGGGATTGCTGTTGTGACGTTTGATTAGCACCATCAGCAGCTGCAGGTGCCTTGCCCTTACCACGAGAGGCGAAGTTTGAGTTGAGCGATTAACCGTCGGTCGGTTCCTCTCGGCCTTCTTCCTTCGGAGGAAGCGTTCGGCTTGTTCACCGCGCACCTTCAAGTCTTTCCAAGTGTCAGACGGTGCTGTTCCCATTGCTTCCAACACATCCAATGCAAGGTTGTTGTGGCAAGTCTGGAGGATGAACTCCTCAGTGATCGGGTCCCAACAGTTCATCGCCTTGTTCCGGAACCTCTTGACGCAGGTGTCGACTAACTCCCCGTCTTTCTGCTTCTCATCGAGCAATGATCCGATAGATATCTCGGTATCGTCGTCAAAGAAATTGGTGAGGAACATGGTCTCCATATCGTCCCAGCTGTTCACGCTACCTGGCTTGAGGCGGCGATACCAATCGAAGGCGGCTCCGCGAAGAGTGCCGACGAATGACCGCACCATCAGAGGCTCATTGCCAGAGATTACCCCCAGGTGTGATTTGAAATAAATCACATGCTGAGTGGGCGAACCCTTCCCATCGAACGGCGTGAAGTTGATTAAGTTGAACTTCGTCGGATACGGGATTGATTCCCATTCTCTTAGGTAGGGACAAGGAATGCCAGTCTTCTTTATCTCTTGAGCGGAAATCAATGTATTGATTTTGCTCTCGAGATTTTTGATTTTCAGACTTTCACCCGAGTTTTCGTCAGCACGATTCTGAGGTGGAAGCGTGGTGTTGTGATTAGCATCCTCATTGCCACCCCCTGCATTAACGGGAGGATCATTGGCATTATGAGTCTCGTTCGCATTCGTGTCCTCATCTTCCTGATGAACCTGGTTACGACGACTTAGCTCGGCTTGCTGGTTCGTCAACGCTTGGATTTGTTGGTCATGCATTTCTCTCATGTTCTGCATGGCCATCTGCATTTCGAACCTGAAGCTCTCTTGCTGTTTAGCCATGGCTTCCTCGAGCATTTTGGCCACTTGTTCCGCGCTTATCATGAATGACTCGCAGGGTTGTCCATCGCTGGATACCGTGTTATCTGATGCGACAGCAGAGCAGGAATCCGATACTTTATCTTCTGACGGTAATCTTGTCCGAACCCTACCATAAGTTCCTCGTATGATGGCTCTGGACTGCAGACGAGTTAGATACTGGGGTACCGGCGGAATTGACTCGGGATTATCCCTTGTCGATGCCCTTTTGCTGGTCATATTGGTGGTGACCCTCGGAAATTCTCCGTCTTCAATTACCCTTCTTCTTTGTCGGAAGCGCCTAGACCTCGGTCTTGGCGTTTCGGTATTGAGCCTTTCGAACACTGAAATTCGCTCGGGGAATGCCTTAACGCAGTTACACTCAGACAGTACCGCCCGAATGAGCTTTGAACAAGGGCACTGAGTTTCTAGCCTTCGAGGACTTCTCATTCTGGCTTTGCTCATACCCCCAGCACGATAGTACAGCTCTTCCGTTTGAAAGTCGGAGCAACCTATCGTGTGTTGGCACGATTTCTCAGGTATAACGCAATCATCATCAGGCGATAACGTTTCCTTCTGAGAGTGAACTGCCTTCTTAGGGCTTTCGAGAGTCACGCACCTCGAAACGCGCCTTTGTGGGCGTGAATTCTCAACGGGCTCCTTGAACTCTTTGTCATGTTGGAGGTGACGGCGACCCCCAGCGTGTTGAGTCGTTCGGGGTTTTCTTAGTGGGCCCAAACGTCCTTGGATTGGAGCTTTGCTTCGCTCCTCGGGAAGTGGACCGAGGCGCTCCAAGACTGACTTCCTTTTCTGGGATGGTCCTGCAGGATCTCCCGGAGCAATTGTGGAAATCATCGGCGGTTTGGATTGATTCGCCGGAAGTTGAACTTTCGACGGCTGCAGTTGACGCTCTTTGGTCTGAACCGCCGCTTCAGACTTCGGCCTCCAAACTTTGTGAGTGGGTGGCGGTTTCCTGGCCACGTCTTTCTGCAGCTTTCTACGGGCTTCTTCGACTTGAGCCCGTGCCTGCGCTGATAGTGCGCGGCGTTTGCGGATGCGCTCTTCGAGTGTTGAACGGTTCCGTTTGACCCGGATCCATTCGTTCGTCGGCGGCTTGGAGGAACCGCCATTCTTCAGTTGTTGAGGCTGTTTTTGTTCTTCAGATCCACGTTGTAGCGGATCCCGTCAACAGACTCCATGGCCTTTGCGAATTGTTTCGCAAGGCGTTGACGTTGCCTTTGGTGGGATCTCTTCGAGAGAGTTACCACGCCCCCTGCTGCAGAAGGGTTGGCCAGAGTAGCTCCGACCTGGTTGGGATTTGGAGGAATCTCGCCCGATGCGGCTTTGGCATCCAGCGGGGCGAGATCTTCGTTGGTGTTTTCAACATCTTCGTACCAACGAGCTTTTCTCCTGGAGGAGAGCTTCTTGGACTTGCGGGGGGAGGTTGATCCGGACGAGGACGACAAGTACTCCTCGAACTACTCATACTCGACCTCCTCCTCGACCGGGATCGAGATCCGCGGCTGCGACGCAACGATCTCGGCAGCGAGATCGGTGGCTCCCACTGTGGTCGCCAGATTGTTCGCGGGGAAAATCGTGTCTTTCTTTGTAATTGATTCCATTGCACTCTTGAATAACAACTTTTTGAGTTACAAAATATCCGATCTTTTTATAAGATCCGGTTACAATGAAAATCAAATAAAAATAAACAAAGATTACAACTTTCTCGATCTTTTTATAAGATCCGGTTACAATGAAAATCAAATAAAAATAAACAAAGATTACAACTTTCTCCTTTTGTGTCGAATGAATCGCGAGCTCCTGTTTTGCGGTCGCTCGCTTTTGTGGGTTCTTTGCCTGCGCCGGGGTTTATCCGTGGACCACCGC
>NW_017972310.1:20069-28276 GCF_001876935.1 Asparagus officinalis
AAGCCACCTCAGGGTGGCTCGGCTTTGGCCGAGCCACCTTGAGGCGGCTCGGTTTTGGCCGAGCCCCTCGGGTTTGCTGTTTTTCCGTCGTTTTGCGCTGTATCCGTTTCTCGGTTCTGTCCGTGATTCGGTTGACTTAGATTCTGATTTGGCAGTAAATCCGCTTCTGAGTTCGAGTCTGAAACTGATCTTGATTCGATCGTGATTCGTCCGAGTCCGCTCTTGTTTGAATGACTCGTTGATTCCCCGAACTGTTGGCTTGATTCCACGCTCGAATGGATGTATCCCGTTGCTTGCGTGCGGTTCGTCAACCTCGTCGCCTCGTTGGTTCGTCGGTTTGTGCCGAGCTATGCTGAGGGACCTATAAGCAATTTTATATGCCTACAGACTTGTTTGTTTACGAAGTCATAACTTTGTTCAAATGTATTGTCTTAAAAACTGGGTGCATGTTTTGCTTCTCGAATGTAATATTATGACTTCCTTAGTCGCATCGTCATAACTTGGTTCAAATGTATTGTCTAGAAGCATCTAATGAAGTTCGTATTTTCTCGTTACGCATGCCTCCTTTTAGTATGTCGTCGTTCGGTGTTCTGCTCGCATAGCCGACGGCGACTTAAAATTGCAGGTGAAACTCCTTGAACGGTGACGAGTTTGCGTCGAAAGTTCGACTTCGGTATAGGCGAGTTCACGATGTAGGCAAACTCGAGTGATTGCGAATTAGCACTGCAAGCCGCTCTCCAGAATGCTGGTGAGTTCCTGCTGTAAGTGAAACTATCTTGATGGCAAGTTCGCTTGAAGGTTAACTTCGACTGTTGGCGAACTCAGACTTCAGGCGAAACTCTTGTGGTGGCGAGTTCGTGTTGAAGACCAAATCTGACCGTTGGCGAGTTTAGACTGCAAGCGAAACTTATGGGAAGGCGAGTTCACGCTGCAGACCCAACTTGGCCTCTGGCAAGTTTAGGCTGTAAGCGAAACTTCGTGTGATGGGAACTTGTGTTGACGGTTAGATCCGACCTATGGCGAGTTCATACTCCAATTAAAACTCAAGCGGCAGCAAATCTGTCCCGTAGTCGAAGATTCAAAATGCGGGCGAAACTCGTGCCACGCGTCTGCTTGCGGGCCCAAATGCTTGCCAACTAAGGCCTTAGGGGCGTGTTAATGCTCATTAATGGCGAAGTGACAGAACGCTTCACCTCTTGGGCTTAATCCGATCGGTCGGTTTGGGGTCCCGAGAGGAATGGTATTTATTAGCGTTGAGCTCGAAGCGTCGCAGGACATCTGGGCCGCTCGATTGCTTGAGATGACAGATCCTGACCGTCGTGTCTTCGGATATATATCCCGTACTTGCCGTCCTTTCAGCAAAGTTCTTACCTCTTCGAGAAAAATCCGCTAGAAGAAGACCGCTGCAGAAACCTCCTCTGCCTCATGGCCTCTGATTCCAACCATAGCGCTTCTGAGGGCGTCGGTTCTTCCGCCACCATCATCAACGTCGGTTCGCCTCCGGTTTCTCCCCCGAGCTCGGCTCAGGGGTCTTCCGCTCTGACTCCTGCATCCCCTCCTGTGGTGGAGATCCTCCAGTGGTTGGGGTACACGACGACACTTCGGACGCGCCACCGCCTCTCTCGATGCGTCTCATGCTCGAGCGTGAGGAGCGGGCGGAGCGGATCCAGGCAAAGGAAGCCGACCTTAAGCGCCTGCGCAAACAGCACCAGGTGGTGTTGACCAGGATGGATTCTTATACGGACGCCGCCTTCTTCGAAGGCGCTGGGTCCCTTCGCGGCGAGGCGATGCTGCGGGAGCTTGAGCAGGAGAACAAGGAAATCTGCCGTGCTGCCGGAGAGGTGGACCGAGCGCTTCAGCTCCTCCGTCAGGAGGAAGAGGACGGTGAGGCTGCCTTTGCCCAGCTGCGGCAAAAGCAGGAGGAGGCGGCGAAGGCCCAGCGCGCGGCGGACCTTTCGGCGGTCAAGGCTAAGATCGCCGCCTTCAGCCTACTGAAACTCCTTTAGTGCCTGCTTTGGCTAAGCTCCCCTTCTGTTCTTCCCCCTCTCTTTTTTTGTTTTTTTTTGTAACTCAGTTGATGCCGTGCGCATCATAGCTTAAGAACTTATGCATGTAAATTTTGGCCCGTAATGGCCTTTGGTTTGCTTCTGCCTTTGTTTCGCATGCACAACTTTTTCATCTCCTTTTTTTTGTGTTGGTATGTATTTGGCTTGCTTTGTCTTTTGGTTGAATTCGCCTATGCTGCTTGGCTCTTGGGTTGAGCTGCTCACGCCTCCTCTGGCGAACCTGTCTTGGACTTGGCCATTTGGTATTTTCTCTGCTTTTGGCTGTCTGCGATGTGGGGTCAGGACAAACCTGACTTTAGCATTGCAACTCAAGCAGGACCAAGAGATAACACTTGGCCTAAGACCAGGAATGGCTGCTCATGCATGCGATCAACCGATGCCCCCAATTTTCGACTCGCCAGTCGGTGGGTTGTCGTTTGAAGGAACCATCGGGCGTGACGCCCGTCGGGCCACCCTTGATAATTGTCATCATCCGTGAGGGTGACGACGCAAGCGGAAATCGGATCGTTCAGGGATGTGGGAATGTGACGATCGATTGTTGTAGGAGCCATCGCGTGGTAGGCCGCTACCCATCAGTCATCCTAAGGGAATGTTAGGATATCTGGAATAGGTCAAATAGTTCAGGGACGTAGGAGTGTGACTATCGACTGAAGTAATAACACGTCGCATGGTAAGTTATTACTTAGGCTGTGCTATCCGTAGGGATAGCGGCGCTAGCCATCCGAGGTGATCATTAACCTGATGGTGTTTTGTTGCGATTGGAGCAACTATGGGGACCTACTATCCTTTTGAGGAGGATTGGTAAGTTAATTTTGTCAGAGGTGTTCGTTAACGTGACAGAGATTGTCGTGATTGGAACGATTCTGAAGACCCACCATCCTTTTGAAGAGGATTGGTAAGTTGATTTTGTCGAAAGTGACAGCGGGGGTCCCGTCATCCTATTGAAGAGGATTGGCGAGGGATTATGGCTTTGGTCCTAACTATCTGAAGGTTTGACCAAGTGGGCAGTTGATGCAGCCCACCTGAAATGCTAGTCCCGCCTGGTCTGGGCGGTTCGCCTGTACTGGGAACCTGGCTTGAGAAGTGGAATTCGCCTAAACTGTTAAGCTCGCCTGATCTGAGCGGTTTGCCTGTACTGGGAACTTGGCTCAAGAAATGGAAGCGTAGGGAATAGTTTAACCTCTTATACCAGTTAGAGGATGTGAGGGCTAGTTTAGACTCATGCACTCATGGGAGTTTGGGAAGAAGAACTAAGGGTAGTACTTCTTCAGATATTTGCCGTTGATGGGCATCATGATCTTATTGCCATTTGGCTTGACGAGGCGATAGGCTCCGTTCGAGTAGACTGTCTCTACTACGAACGACCCTTCCTACTTGGGTTGAAATTTGCCCTTCTTCTTAGAGGTGAGGATGATCGGTTGGCGAACAGCCAGTACCAGTTCTCCCTCCTTGAAGGCACGGCGTTTGACTTTCTTGTCGAAAGCCTTGGCCATTCGGGCTTGATAGAACTTAACATGCTGTTGAGCTTCTAGTCGCTTGTCGTCCAACGCTTCCAGCTCCGCGAGTCGTCGTTGGTGATTATCCTCCACTGTCATCCCCACTGCTAGGGCGACGCAGAGGGATGGAATTTGAATCTCTAATGGCAATACGGCTTCACAGCCGTATACCAATGAGTAGGGCGTGTTGCCAGTCGGTGTGCGAACCGTTGTGCGATATGCCCATAAGCTTTCACCTAGCTTTTCATTCCAATCGCGTTTTCTAGTGGAAGTTAGCTTGGTTAAAATCTTGATAATCGTTTTGTTGAAGGCCTCGGCCAAACCATTTGCTGAAGGGTTGTAGGCCGTGGATGACAGGTTTTGTATTCGGAACTTGTCACAAAACCTGGTGAACGCATGGCTGACGAACTGTGTGCCGTTGTCATGAATAATACGCCGGGGTACGCCGTATCGGTATATGACATGGTGTTTGATGAATTTGATCACGTCATTAGTCTTGACCTCTTTTAAGGGGACGGCTTCGGCCCACTTAGAGAAGTAGTCGGTGATCGCGAGGATGAAGCGATAGCCTCTCGCCGATGGCGGGGATATTGGCCCAACTATGTCCATCCCCCATGCCTCGAAAGGCCATGACGCCTTCGTCGGGTGTAGGTCTTCAGGAGGTTGATGCATGTAGTTGGCGTGGATTTGGCATTCGTGGCAGCGCTTTGCGTAGGCGACTGCGTCGACAACCATCCCAGGCCAAAAGTAGCCTATCCTCCGCAGGTGATCCCAAAGCTTGGGTCCAGGCTGGTGAGCTCCGCAAGTGCCACCATGGGCTTCGCGTAGGGCCTCCTGTGCCTCTGCCTTTGAAAGACATCGAAGCAACAAGCCGTCGTATGACCTCCGATATAACATTTTGGTGGTCGAATCATAGTAGAACCTCGAGGCGCGTCATCGGACAGACTCTCGTTCCTTTGCGTCTTCGGGCAACATGCCGTATAGAATGTAATCGATGATCGGGAGACGCCAATCCTCTTGATCGGGCTGATCAGGGGTTTGATGGGTGGCATTCGTCTCCGGGACGTCTTTTGGTCGGAAGAGTCTTCGGCTGGCGACCGTGACCCGTTGGGTTGTTCCTAAAGGCTGGGCCAAGTTAGCCGCCAAGGATGCAAGAGCGTCCGCATGCGTGTTCTTGGAATAGAGCACGTGCTCAATGCGGAAACTCTCAAATGACTCCACTAGTTTGATAGCCGCTTTGTGGAGCGGGATGAGATCGTCGTTCCTGACTTCATATTCGCCAGTCACTTGCTTAACGATTAGTTGGGAGTCGTCGTAAGCCTCCAGATGCTTTATCCCTAACTCTTTGGCCAATTCGAGCCCTGTGAGTAACGCGTTGTACTCAGCCGTGTTGTTGGTGCACGGTTCTGTCAAAGAAAAGGCTCGGGGTAACACATGGCCATGCGGAGAGGTAAGGACCACCCCCACTCCTGCAACAATAGAGCCGCTCATGCCTACACGAGACGCGTCGTCGAAGAACATCTGCCACGCCTCTGGTGATGAAGTCACGTTGGCTTCAGGAGGTTCATCTGGCAGATCTTTAAATAGGTCGGTCTTCGTCCCCAGCGGGTGACTAGCCATAAGATCGCAGATGGCCTGCCCCTTGACCGACTTTTATGGCATGAAATGAATGTCATATTGAGATAGTAGGAGTGCCCATCTGGCCAAACGCCAATTCAACGATGCCGGTTGTGTCATGAACACTCGGATGGGGTTCATCCGGGAAATAACGTGAATTGTCTGGCCAACCAGGTAGTGCCGCATCTTTTGGATGGCGAACACCAAGGCCAGGCATTCCTTTTCGATCATTGGGTACCGTTGCTCGGCACCTTGCAGGGTTCTGCTCAGGTAGTAGATGCCTTGCTCGTGGCCCGCATCGTCGTTTTGTGCCAAGAGGGCGCCTAGAGAATGTTCCATGGCCCGTATATATATGAGGAATGGATTCCCTGAGATTAGCGCCGCAAGGACAGGCGGGTTTGAGAGATAAGCCTTGATTTCTTCAAAGGCCTTTTGGCAAGGCTCATCCCACACGAAGGAAGTACCTTTCTTCATTAGCTTGAAGAAGGGTTGACATTTGCCCGAAAGATTTGAGATGAATCTTCGGATGTAAGCCAATCGGCCTTGAAGGCCTCTTAGCTCTTTAAGATTTCAGGGTGGTTGGAGCTCTTGAATAGCCCGCACCTTGTCTGGGTCGATCCGGATTCCTCTCGTCGTAACGATGAAACCAAGGAATTTGCCGCTAGACATCCCTAAGAATGACTTAGTAGGATTCATCTTGAGTTGATGAGTCCTCATAAGTTCGAACATTGTCATCAAGTCTTGAAGGTGGTCCTCCTTACGGCGACTCTTCATGACCAGGTCGTCCACGTAGCATTCCACCGTCTTCCGCAGATGATCTCGAAAGATCATACTCATGGCACGCTGGTAGGTTGCGCCAGTGTTTTTGAGTCCGAAGGGCATAACGGTGTACCAGTACACCCCCATAGGGGTTCTGAATGAAGTGTGCTTCTCGTCCTCGGGGTGCATTTTGATTTGATTGTACCCCGAGAAACCGTCCATGAAGGACATCCTCTCGAATCCGCACGTGTTGTCAATGATGACATCCGTGATGGGCAGGGGAAATTCGTCTTTGGGGCACATGGCGTTAAGGTCCATAAAGTCGATGCAGATGCGAATTTTACCATTTTTCTTCAAGACCGGAACAATATTGGCCACCCAGTCGGGGTGTTGCTCCTCCCTGATGAAACCAAACTCAATCAGTTTCTTCACTTCGGCCTTAATTGCCTCCATGATCTGAGGGCAAAACCGTCTCTGCTGTTGCTTGACTGGTTTGGCGTCCGGGCTGATGTTGAGGCGATGCGTGGCGACCCGCGGATCCAGGCCGGGCATGTCCTCGTAATTCCATGCGAAGACGTTAATGTATTCCTGTATGAGGGCGATGAGGTCCTCTTTTTCCTAGAGAGGCAAACTGCCGCTGATGAATATGGGCTTGGCATTCGCCTCACTACCCATGTTCACCTGGAGGATTTCATCTTCGGTCGGTGGTTCACGTTGCTCAAAGCGACTATTCCACTGGGCGTTAACATGGCGATCCCACATCTCGTCATAAAGTGAAACTTGTCCATCCTCCGTCATTTCGGCGGGGTCCATCGTAGCCATGTTGACCGTAAGGCTATCGAACAGATCCCTCACGCTGACATCTGAGTCCCATGCCGAGGTTTTTGACGATTGATCCCCCGAACACGCATAGTCGGAATCCTAGTTGGCGTAAAAACACAAATCCGACGAGGAGGAGGAATAGCCTAAGCCTCTCCGAGTCCTGTTGAAGTAATTTGAGGGTTTACCTTTGGGTACATAAGCAGGTCGGATGACCGTTTTGCGTCCCCAGCCGTAATTCAGGCCTTCTAAACGAGTGAGGTCATATCCCATGTCGCTCATCATGCGCTTCGTAGTTTGACTGTATTGCAAAAATTGGGGTGCTGGATCCTCGTCCTCGGATTCATCCCATAGCGTGCGTAGGGGATGATCGATTCGACCGAAGATAATATCTTTTCGATAATTATTCCGGGCTGGCACGACGAACACAGCTTGTGATGACTTGATTGGCTGTGCCTTGGCGACGTATGACGAGTATACTGGCAAGTGCAGGGAGGGATCACTATAGAGTTTTGACCATAGGTTATTGGGCGCATCATCCTCGGATTTGGAGCAAGACGACAAATAAACAAAGTTGGATTTCTCATTCATGATAATTTTCTCCGCCTGAACAGCGTTGATTACATGGTAACTCTCGTAACCGATTACAATTGACTCGAAATCGTTCAGGATTAGGCTGTCGTCGTACTCAGGTTCGCTGTCTACCTCATTGCCACTCTCTGGCTCCTCTGCCGGTGGCTCGTCGGGGTCTTGGTACAGCAGAGAATTCGTGAAGTAGTTTTCGACGCCTTTAAAGGGTTGTTTGTCGGCCACTACCGTCTTCACTCGCTCATAATTTTCCACATACTTCAGGCACTGGTGTAACGTGGACGGAACTATTCGGTTGCCATGGATCCACGGACGTCCCAAGAGGATGTTGTAGGAAGGTTCGGCGTTGATGACGTAGCATGTTACCTCCGTCTTCATGTCGCCTATCCGACATTTCAGGCGGATTTTGCCGAGCGGTCGAGTCCCCGTGGCGTTAAAGCCAAAGATGGTCGTCGTGATCGAGGATAGGCGCTTTAGCGGTATCCCCAAGTGTTTGATCAATTTCAAAGGCACGATACTCAACGCGGACCCTGGGTCGACTTGAATTCGATCCACCTTCGACGAACCGACGTACCCCGTGAAATATAATGGTCGGTCATGAGATGTGCTCTTGATGAGCATGTCCTCCGGAGTGAAGGTGATGCACGGGACCCGTCTCTTGGACGTTTGGCAACACGTTGCATATTCCTGTTCAGCGTCCTCCTCCCTCAAGAAGTGGGTGGAGAAGACCTCCAAGTCGGCCAGTGCCTCTTGCAGAGCCTCCCGAGTAGGCCTGGATAGTCGTAGGAGATCGTACATAGTGATTCGCGCAGGGATGCTCTTCAGCTGCGCGAGCATATTGAACTGGAAATTTGGCGGCTTG
>NW_017972310.1:28300-67459 GCF_001876935.1 Asparagus officinalis
GGCTGGCCTCGCGGGAGGTCCTGCCAGGCTCTCCGCCCTCGCGGGATATTCCTTCGCGAATTCCTTGCCTGCTCTCATGGCGAGGACAGTGGCTTCCTCTTCGGAGTCGGTCAAGGTGGTCATCGCTGTCTTTTCCCCACCTAGAATGGCGGAGATGACATTACAATGTTTTCCCTTAGCCTCTTTTGAGGGCTTTGTAGTCCATTGTTCGTCGTTGAGGAGGTCCAGATGGACCCACATCACTTGACCCGGTGGCAGAATCTGCGGAGCTAGACCTTTCTCTCGCTGGTTGTGAGGGTCATCGTTGGTGATCTTCAAGACGGCCTTGGGAATGGGGATTATCCCTGCCGGAGCTTGGACTTCTGGGATATTTGTTCCAAAGCTTAAGGTGATCATATTTGTGGTCACCTGCTTTTGAACCTTCTCCTTCTTTAGGACCCCGGCATCATAGAGGGCTTGGAGCTTGTCTTTGAGGATGTAACATTTAGTCGTGTGGTGGCCCAGGAATCTGTGGTAGGCGCAATAAGTCGGGTCATTGGTTTTGTCCGCCTCCTTAGGTTTCGCGGCTTCTGGCAATTTAATTCGGCCACTCTTGAGCAGAGTGTCGAATGTCGCCACCACCTGGTCTTTTTTGAAGTCGTATTGCCGCGGGTGGCGTTGTTCAAATTGTCTGGGCTTCGGCCTTTGGGCAGCCTTCGGCGCCGGGGTAGAGTCGACGGCCATGATCTCTTTTCCCCTGGACCGAGGGGGATTCTTTGGCGCGGCTGGTTCTGCAGCTCCTTTCTTGGGCTGCGGCTCTTCGGCCTCAAGCCTTTTGATCATGTTTTTTACTTGCTCGCCTTGACGAACAAGCTCTTTCCACGTCCGGGTTTCCACCACGCCCACTTTGGATAGGATGTGGATCGAGAGGTTATTGCGGCACATCTCGATTAGCATGGATTCGGAAACTTGGTCCCGACAGTGGACTGATCGGTTATGGAACCTCTTTACAAAGTCGTTGACTGACTCTGACTTTCGTTGCTTTTCGGCGAGGAGGGTGGCCATTGACACCTCTGTGTCGTCGTCGAAGAAGCGGGCGAGGAAGAGCCTCTCAACGTCAGCCCATGACTTGATGGAGCCGGGTTCTAGTTTGCGGAACCATTCAAAGGCCACCCCCTTGAGGGTGCCTATGAACAGCGGAGTGAGAATGGCGTCGTTCCCCGTGAGGAATTCGGTCTGTGCCATGAAGTAGTAAATATGTTGCCAGGCCGAGCCCTTGCCATCAAACTGCACCAAACTAATCGGCTTGAAATTCGCCGGGTAGGGGACCGTATCCTATTCGACAGGGTAGGGTCGGACTACCCCCAGCTTGTTCATGTTCTGCTGAAGTTTGAGTGCGTTGAGCTGATTTTGGAACTCGTCAAGCCTCTTGTCGCGGGTGCTACCCCCTGTATGCGACGTTCCTAGCGACGTCTTAGAAGAGTAATCGGATTACAGATTACTATTATCTTCTGTCTCAGTCGCCAGACGATAAGGAGGCACCCACTCCTTATCCCCTGTTCGTCGGGGTAAGGTGCGTTGGGTTCTCTTCTTCTTCTTCTTCTTGTTCAAGAGTTATTCCATCATCTCCCTTAGGGAATCTATGGTCGCCTGTTGCTCTTCGAGCTTCTGGGCGACTGTCTGCTCATGGGTGAGTTCAGCCATGTGCACCATTGCTATCGCGTCCTGACTTGAGCGCGAGGTTTGAGACGTGGCCGCCACCGAGTGAACCTCGTCTTCACCGCAGGAGGGAGGGGCTAAGGTGGAGTAATCAAACCCGATGCTTACCCCTCTGCGACTACGGGTACGCTGGTATATACCCTCTTGCCGGTGTTGGGCGAACCGAGGGTTAGGCCCTAGGACGGAGTCCGAATCCGGAGAGTCGGAAAGTACCGCCTTACCCCTGTCCGTCATGTTGATTATAGCGGACGGGAGTTCTAGGTCGTCGGCAGCGCGTCCTTTTTGGTGACGACGCTTTTGACGGGAGGGCCTCGATCGAGAAGGCTGTTGAGAAAGTCTCTCAAACACCGAAGGTTTCACCATTCCTATGCATTGGCAGTCGGCGAGTACCGTGTGGATGAGCCTTTCGCAATGGCACTGAGGATTCACCTCATGTATGGTGCGTTTGCGAGTTAAGTATTCTCAGAGATCCTCTGTGGGCGGTTGGTGACAACCCCCAGCATCAGAAGGATCGTTTGGGTGAGTGCACGAGAGATCTTTGAATGTACTCTCTGGTGCACGCTGAGTGGAACACTTTGGTGCTGGAGTTAGGCGATCTCGCCTTGACGGGCGAGTTTTCGCGTTTGGACGAACTCCAGTATGTAGGCTAGTTTCAACCCTTCGTTTGAACGAGCGGGTTCGCGAGGTGTCGCCTATTTTCTTGCCTTTACATTTATCCGCCAAAAGGTTATGGCGAGGCTCGCCAGACTTCGAGGATTCGCCTACTCGGGTAGGCTCGCTCGCTCGAGGTGATTTATTCGCATCAGGTATGTGACCTGAGAAGCGAAGTCCACCTGAGCGGGTGGCCTTGCCTTCCTCGGTCGGCGCTCCTGATTTGGAGGGCCTTCCGATGTTGGGCAAGTTACCCCCTCGCCTAACGTTTCTCGGACCTATATGGTAATTCAGGCCATTGTGTGAAACGGCGGTTTGGGCCTCCTGCCTGACGAGCGTCTGCCGTCGCTGTTGGCTAACTCTTCCAGCGAGGAGAGCATCACCACGGGCTGTGGCAGTGTGGTCTGTGCCTGAATGAACCGGCGTTTCCTCCGGGACAGGTGTCTACGGGGGCCGCTTAGTGACCCATCTGGCGGACCCTTGTCCCTTGTTCTCGATCTCTGGCTTGGCCTTGATCGATTGTGAGGGAGCGGGTTCTCCTGACGAGACTCGGGTGGAACCCTCAGGTGCGGAGGCTTTAACCGTTTGAGGTCGGCCTCGGCGCACGACTCCGTGGCGTTTGCGGGACGCATCACCGTCAGAGGAGGAGGAAGACAAGTACTCTTCGTACTTGGCTTGGTCGAACTTGATCTCTAGGGACTCCACGGTCGTCCCAACAGCGACCTCGTCAAACTGAGCTACCACCATTTCGTTTGAAGAAACAGCTTCTCCCACTATGGTCGCCATCTTCTGTAGGTGTAAATTTTGATTTCCCGAAAATAAGGAACTTCGTTTGTATTGATAAGAAGGCTTATTACAAACTAATAAATCGAAATTATAACAGAAGCAGAGGGAATGTCCTCTTTGTTTAGTGTGGGGACTTTTGGTAGCTACAGGATGCTTCGCTCGATGCTTGTGTCGAGTCTGCTTTCCTTGGACCGTTCGACCGAGGTTGCTGGGGAGCTTCAGTACGCAGTAGAAGCTCGAGTCGATAGAGTTCGGATCCAATAGTTCGCTGGCGATCGGGGCTCAAAACTAGGAAGTGGTACTGCAATGCAAAGATTATGCAAAGAGCTTGGTCTCTGTTCGATCTCCTTTCCTAAAGTTTTCCGACCCCCCTTTCAAAGGTTGTTGGAAGAGGCTCTTAAATGAAAGAAAGGCAGTTTGGCTGTTCCTTGAATTATGGGATGTGACCATACATTATTCAGAGACATCCTGATGTTCACCTATCCCATGAGCGGTCATTCGAGGAGCCGTGTTTTTCATCACGTCACGTAGGAGTGGGAAAGCCCCTCCTCGTATGTGTGACAACGGTTGTCAGGTACTCGAGTGGATCTGACCAACTCACCGAGCGCCGGCGGCTCCCGTTCCTCGCTTGGACAGGTGAAGTAAGTCGCATTTATGAGGGTGCAGGTTGATTTGGCGTTTGTCCGATCACTTGTACTGTGAGCGGCCATTCGGCGGGCATGGAGTACCGTGTCTTCTCTCTTCAGGTCGAGAGAGGCGGGAAAGCGGGTTTCCGGTACTCGAGTGAGCTTAGACAGCTTGCCGAACACTGGCAGATCCAGCTCTTGACTCGGACAGCCGAGGTGAGCTGCATTTATGAATGCTCAGGTCGACTCGACACCTGCCCAATCATTCGTACTGTGAGCGGCCACTTGACGGTCTTGGAGTACTGTGCCCTCTCCCTTCGGGTCGAGAGGGGTGGGAAAGCTCATCTCAGCACGTGGGGTAGCAGATACCTAGCTATACTGGTGGCCTTGAGGTTTGCTGGCGAATTCGCCTACAGACTCGGTCAGACGAGTCATGATAAAGGGTGAATTCTCGTGGCTTCGGGCGACTTCCCCCTATAGGCGGATTTCTTTCAAGTCTACAGAGGTATTTTTTACCGTCTACATTTGCGTGAAAGGCTCCCTCCATCTCTCAGATAAAACCAATTAAATTAAGGAATTGAATGAGTAACTGTCTCTGTGTCAAAGAAATACTAAGGTGAAACTATAATTTCATTAGCTTGTATTATAACGAGTGATTATTGACTAATTGCATACCTTTTCCCCGTGTGCATATGATAGCATGCAGCTGCAACGAGGTTGTGAATTCTCAAATTCACACTTAGGAGGTGACTTCTTATTGATACTAAAGGTGAATTCTTTATTTCTTTGATGTTTTTCTTTCTTATTTGAGGCTTCATTATTTTTTCTCTTGAGATATATTTGACTGATGTGAAAATTCATGCAAGAAACCATGCATGTAAGGATGATGATTAACATTAGTTCGATGAATTAAGTGTATTTAAGGATTCTACAATGATATATTGGAAAGATGCTCCGATTTTTCTTTTTCCTTTTTTTTCCATGATACTTATGGTACTCTAATTTCATGAGTTTTTTTTTTCTTTTTTACTGGTTGTAACTTGCGAAGTTGTGAATTTATTGACAATTTCAGAATGATAAATTTCATGAGTTATGATGATAAGATAAATGAGGGGGGAAATTGAGTTAAAAAGTGAGATATCATTGATAATTTTATTCTTTTTGTTGTAGGGGCATGTTAAATTGTTGGAGATTATTTGGGATAAGAACTTCATTGTTTCTATTGTTGTGTTCAAAGTAGAAAGATTGTAGTTAGCTAGAAAGTACTGAGTTTTTGATGATTCAAGAAGGTGCTTAATTAGGAGGAAAAACACTTCAATCGTTTAGCTTTAGCTTCTCATCATTAGTAACCACTCTCTTGAAGCCCTTCCAGTATAAGATAAGAAGCCATTCATCCAAAATACCTGAATGCCAAATAGCACTGATCTAATTAAAGCAACCCTTCCAGTATAAGGTAAGAACTTTGAGGACAAATTCTGGATCTTAAAAATAGAATCTTATCAAGCAAGGGTTTACATTGAGCTTTATTAAGCATATTACTAGGGAGAGGGAGGCCCCAGATACACCGCATGAAGAGAGGCTTTTCAGCAAAGCCTATCTCATTAAGGATCCAGAATTTGTCCTCAAAAGTAGCTTTAATTAGACCAGTGCTATAATTGGCATTCAGTTATTTTGGATGAATGGCTTCTTTCTCCCTGAAGTTGTCCTTAAATTTATTGATTCTGCTTGTAGAAGCTACTTGTGGGGTGGTAATATTGACAAATATAAACTTGCTTTGGTCGACGTTGCGTGGAGGTATTTACAAATCTGAGAAAAATGGGGGTCTGGGATTCTTTCATGCTGAAGGATGGAACGCTGATTCCATAATTAAGCTGGTTTGGGATATACATTTGTAAAAAAAAAAAAAAAAAAATCTTTTTGGATTGCGTTGGGTTCATTCTATGCTACTTAAAAAAGATAGCTCAATTTGGGCGGGGGTATGTTTGAATAATATTATTTTGGAGTTCCTCATGTTCAAAGGCATGTTTTATCTGTTGTTGGCTGCAAGGTGCGATGAACTCCTCATACAAGATAGAATGCTTAGTATGGGTTTTGCTCTGGGGCGGAATACTAAGCTCTTGTCAGCAAGCATCTGAATGGCATTGCAGCACTTGTTCTTTGACTGCCGGCTTTTTCTGCAAATATTTGGAGGAACATTATGTCAATTGGCAAGAGCCTTTGATATTCACTTGTGAGGTAATGCGTTAAGAAAATGATCATGAAGTGCTTCCTTGGATGCCTGTGGTATATCACACATGGAGTAGAGCCAGAGAAGAGAGAGAGAAACGAGAGAGAGAGAGAGAGAGGAACAAAGACTATATATCCCATCACTCTATGGAAGTTCTGAGGATTGTTCAAGTGATCAATAAGAATAGCTTCATACAATAATTTTTCGTTCTCTAATGAACGTCAAATCATTCTTACTTGTATTTGTTTTATGAGAACTTTACGTGTTAGTTCGGATGTTTTCTCGCGGTAGGATGATGTAACCCTAAACAGGTCCAGCTATTATCTTTGACTGCGCGTAATGTCCTGAGTATAGTTTGTAATCATTTCGCAGTTTGGTAATGAAATTAATCACTAGCATATATATATATATTACTCTTATATATATATATAAGTATGATATATATATATAGGTATATATATATATATCACGAGAGAGAGAAACTCTTTATGTCAATTAAGTGGATAATCCATCAAAACTTTTCTATTCCATTTGATGATAACGCTAAGGATACCATGCAACTATATGAAGAGACTTTATATATATATATATATATATATAATATATATATATATATATATATATATATATATATATAGTATATATATTATATATATATACATATATAACATATATATATATATAGTTAATATATATATATAATGAGTGGACTAGAAAGTTTAGTGGACAAATTGCCTCTTGTCCGTTAAGTTGACATCAAAGTTCAGCACTCCAGAGAGGAGAAAATTAATGTGTGTGTGGTGTAGCAAATATAAAGGAACTTGTATCCAGACACAAGTTTTGTGTGTTTAGTAGTAAATGGCTCATTCTGCATTCACTCACTCCGAAGGCGACGACACTCCACATGGATTAGTGCAATTAGATTTAGAATCATAGACAAGCGTAGCTTCTGTCTCTCTACCTCTCTCGTCTCTCTCTCTCATCTTCTCTCTCTCTCTCTCTCTCTCCTCTCATAAGAAGATTAAAGACAAACATAGAAGATTTTTTTTCCTTTTTCTTTTTTACTTCATAAGAATTATGTGTCATATATTATTATTAGATTTGAGGCATTGAAGAGTGATTATCACATTTTGTTACACTTTTATACCATCATTGTCTTTTTTATTTGAATAAATATATCACTAATCATTTATTTTCTCTTAAGTTGCATGAAATGAATAATTAATAAATAAAAGCCCAAAAGAACTAATTTTTTTATTTTCCTACCACTTATTGAAGCCCAATATCAAGCGAATATGAGGCCTAAAAAAGCCCAAGGAATCAAGAAAAAGTTAAGACAACAAGTCAACTAATGAATCATTTTTGGTAGGAATTAATCAGTTCACCAATCGATTGGCCAATCGGTCGACCAACCGATTGCCTAACTAATCGGATCCTAATAGAAATACTAAATGACTGAGATTTATTTCTTGAAGACCTTGTTAATTGAAATAGGCTATAAATAGTGGTTGAGGGTAAGAGGTTTGAGTGTGAAAAATTTTATAAAAATTCTATTTGCACAAAAGGTTACTCTTAATTGAGAAGATCTTTCAAAATTATAAACTTTTATTTGTAATTAGTAAAAAAAATTTCTACCTTTTAAATTTTCTTTTCTTCTTCTTTGTTGATGAAGATGAAAATGAAGATTTTCTTTCAAGGTAGCCCCTTGCAATATAAATTTTTATTTTTCTATTTTATTTTCTTATTTTAGAAATTCATGGTTTAGAATTTTATCTTCTTTTTATTTTTATGTTGGTAGATTAGATTGCTTTTATGCCTTGTAGTATAGATTTACTTTAAAGCTTTTTTATTATTTTATTATTTAAATTTCGTGCTTTGTAGAATTTATTTTCTTACATTTTTTTAGTGTAGATTTACTGTTATGTTCTTTTATTTTTATTAGTTAGATTTCCTTTATGCTCATAGTTTAGATCTTATGTATGTGTGTGTGTGTGTGTGTTTTTACATATACATATACATATACATATGTATTATTTTCTTGTTCTTGTTCTTTATTTTAGCTACTTTTTATTTTTTTGTGTAATTTAGATCTTTTTTTTTATGCTTCCTCCTCTAGATTTTAATTCTTTATTTTTATTTTATAAAATGAGTAACTAAATCTTGTAAAAATTCTAGAATTGTATTAAACTAGTTTAATTTATTTTATAATTTATGAATTTATCTCTTATGATTAAAGTTTTCATGTTTAGGATATTCAACTAGAGAACTAACTGGTAGAAGAAGAATTTGATAATCTATGCTTATTTAGAGTAGTTTGATAGATTATACTTATGAATTCTCGAATTATTATTTAGTTACTTGTTCTTTTCATGAATGAAAATTTTGTTTGGATGATAATTTGATAGGTTAAGCTTTTTTTAAGTGGTTTAATCGTCTATGCTTAGTAAATCTAAAGTAAAATATGATAAAAAGAGAGTAGTTAATAAATCCTTAATGAAATTGACCAGTGGATTTAATTTTAGATTCATATCTTCTACTTGATTACCTCCATCTTTTACTTATTTTGATTTTTCTATTTTTTGACTATTTTTTCTCTTCTTGATTTTGTTCTTTTCTATTTTTTTACTTCTCCTCCTTGTTTATTCTTTTTTTTATTTGTTCACTCTTTTTCTCCCCTCATATTCTAGTTTTCTTTTATTTGTAAATAATCACATCTTCTCTATATCTTTACACGTTCACTCCTTTTTTTTAACGCATATTTCTAGAATTTAATTTAGAATTTTTCTTACACACGTTCCTTGTGAGTTCGATATCTTTCTATACTATAACTTGATAGTAGTACACTTATAACTTTGCATTATTTACCCCTACTAAATTTTTGGCACCGTTACTGTGGAAGGTGCTTGTAATTAGGGTTTTTCTAATTTAGTTCTTTGAGTTGTGTATTTCTTATGAAGGACTAAATAAGAAGACTAAAGATTGAAGATTTGCTTGAAAAAGTAAATTCTCTTTTTAGTATTTTTAATTGCACCCTCTAGTTGAGGCTCTTCGCATTAGAAATAATTTGGAACTAAATAAAAATAAAAAAAATTCTTGTTGACCCTAATAAAATCCATCATCCATTTGAATAACTACTAACAATAACAAATTTGAACACGAGAAATAGAGATAACAAATTTAAAAAAAGTCACTTTCTAACATTTATTTAATTGTTCACCCTAATTAAAAAATAAAAAAATCATCCTTTTGTAGTTGCTTTTAATTTTTAGGATTGCATTGCATATAATTAGTAGATATTCACCAAAATGATTTGAGCATTTTGATTTGAGCACTCACTTGATAATACTAATAAGGGAAATACCCTATAATCAAGATGAGGTGAGAGATCTTGTCATCCTTTTCTTAGCTCACAAATCACTAATTCTTCTACACAAACTCAAACCTTCTAAAACTCATTAGACATTGGCCCCTAAGGACTCAAGCTCATTAAGGAGCAAGAAATCCTTAAGTGAACTGTTTTAAGTTTATTTGAATCCGTTGATATCTAAGGTAAGGGGTAGGAGTTATGTAAAGCACTCTGTAAGAAAAGAGTAATTAATTGGTCTTCAACCTTCCTCTAGTACTATCATTATCTGACTGAGTAACTGAGTAAACTTTAATCTTTTCAGTCAATGAGTTTTTGGTTAAAAGCTGGTCTAGTTGAGTTTAGGCTTAACACTAGAATTAAGGGTGATTGTTTCAAAGTGATTGCTCTTAATTTATTTAATTTAGTTTTTTTATCCTTCTTCTTTTGTTTCTAGTCTTTTAAGTCTCTTAGTTTTGCCTTAAAAACAAAAAAAGAAAAAAAATATTAAAAATTTTTTGTTTATTTTAGATCATTTTCCTAATTTCCTTTTTAGTTAAAAAAATTTTAAAAAGAATTTATTTTGTTGTATGCATGTTTGGATTAGGGATAATAGCAATCAATTAATCTGGTTGAACTAATTTTTAAAACTAAAGAAATAGCAAATCCTAATCCACCTGTTCTTCAAAACATGTGTTATCTCACTTTGAATACAATCTCATCTTGCATTAGGCTACCCGAGATTAAGAGAACTAATTTTGAGCTTAGGCTATACTTTATAAAGATGCTTCTAAAATTCTTAGGAAACGAATCCAAAGATGGTTACAATTTTATATCTGAGTTTGAGAAAATCTATCTTACGATTAAGATTAGGGAATTATCTGAGAATACGATTAAGCTTAGATTTATCTCATTTACTCTTAAGGACAAAACCAAGAAATGACTGCGTAGCTTATCCACAAATTCTATCTCAACTTGCTATGAATTGTTACCCTTTTTTTTTAATTATCCATAAAATGGTAAAGCTTAGAAACAGCCTTCAGAATTTTAAAATAATCAAAGGGGAGATATTCTGGAAGTATTTAGACATATTTAAGGATCTTCTCATGCAATGTCCTCACCATGGTGTAGAAAAGCGACAATTATACCAAATTATCTATGAAGGATTAAATTATTCATCAAAGATTTTCTTAGAATCTATGTGTCAAGAAGATTTTATGAAGAAAAATACTGATAAAGATTTAGAATTTTTAGAGAGTCTATCTTAGAAAACCATATGTTTGGAAGCCTTTGAAGCAAATATGGCTTTGAAGCAAATATCTTAGAAAACTAATGAAAGAGTTTCATTAGTTTCCCCCAACCAAATTCAGTAGTTTTCCCTAGAGTTAAATGTAGCCTTTGAAGCAAATATGGCTACAATCATACATTGGTTAGAAGCCTTAGAAACCAAAGAACGTGCCTCAGCTCAAATCTATCAAGTTTTCCAGGATTTTATAACTATATTTCTCCAGCCCATGTTTTAGAGGAGTGTCCTCTCTTAGAAAACAATTCACCACTAGAACAGATGAACATTGAATTCTAGCATCTTGAAAATGATCTATTTTCTCTAACTAATAATCTGCGTAGGAGAAATCACCAAAACATTTCATGAAATCACAAAAAAATCTCAAATTTTTAAAATTTTACTCCCATTTCAACCCAACTCTACAGAAAACACAGTTCTATTCAACTCATCAAATAATTTCAACAATCCAATCTGGCTTATCTAAACCAGCCTCCTCATCATCAATCTGTCTTATCCAAACCAGCCTTCGAGTTTTGATCATGATGAGCATCTCAATGTTAAGAAAAGGGTTTAAAGGTCATGATTAAATCTTCCACATAAACTACTAACATGTTGACTCAGTTGTCCAACACACTGAATTCTTTTATACAGACAGTCGGTCAAATGCTTAACTCAAACATTCAAGCCATAGCTAGGTTAGAAACTCAGCTTTATCAACTAGTCAATGCTGTGAGTGAAAGAGAGAGAAATGTTTTTGAGTTAACTAGTTACAAACCCTAAGGACATTGGATCTAGTTCAATTTCCAATTCAAGTGTATGTAGTTCATGCCTTGCGGTCAGGAAAACATGTAGATAATCAAGTTAGAATGTCTCGAATCAAAACCCTTCTTCCTCTTCACCTGTCCAAAACACTCTTTTTGATAAACTAACTCCCTTTGATGACCAAAAAGATGAACCCGAGACTGAGCCTAATCTAGATAGATATAAACCCGTTGCTCCATTTCCAGATAGACTCAGACCTAGAAAAAAAACTCTTCCCATGTGGATAAAATACTAGAAATTTTCAAATAGGTCAAGGTCAACATTACTCTCTTAGATGCAATCGAATAAATCCCCTCTTATGTAAAATTCTTGAAGGACTTGTGTACTAAGAAAAGAATCACTAATGTTTTCAAAAAAAGTCCTTCTAGCTGCTAACCTTAGTGACATGCTTTGAAAGTCTTGCCTCTGAAATATAAGGACCATGGTTGTCCTACTATTTCATGTGTCATCGGAAATATATTCATTGATAAGGTACTTATAGACTTAGAAGCTAGTATAAATCTTTCTTCATATTCAGTCTATCAACAGCTAAGGGTAGGTGAACTAAAATCGACTAGATGCATCCTATAATTAGCTAATAGATTCATGAAAATTCCCAAGGGAGAGATAGAGGATTTTTGGATCAAGATTGGAAAGTTTTTTTTCCGTTGATTTAATAGTCTTAAAAACGCAGCCCTTTTTCAATCTTAAAGGTCAAATCCTAGTTATCTTAGGTAGACCGTTCTTAGCAAACCTCAAATGCTTTGATCAATTATAGAATCAGTCAAATGAAGTTATCTTTTGAGAACATGATTGTTGATCTCAATATTTTTAATCTAGAAAAAGAGCCTATTGATCCATCTAATCAATCCCTAGAGGTGAATTCTATCAACAGAGTGAATAGCAAGAGGGAGAGTGTGAATCAGATCTTTATTTATCTAACTTAAGTTTTTGAGGAGATTTTAGAAGAGCTAGATCCACCAGTAGATCATGTATCTGCATTAAGTTGGTAACCTGAACCCTTGGATACAGAACTCTAAGTCTAACTTTGTCCGTCTATAGAGGAACCTTTAATTTAGAACTCAAACATTTACTCGAAAATCTAGAATAAACCTATTAAGGGGAGAGAGTCTTTACTGGTCATCATTTCTTTTGATTTGACACCCAGTCAAAAGGGAGCCCACATAGAAGTTTTGAGATGAAATAGGGAAGCCATTGGATCAGTCCAACCATTATTCAACACCAAATCCATTTGATAGATGATGTTAAACCTACTAGAGATCCTCAGCTAGGTTAAACCCGATAAAGAAAGAAGCAATTAGGAAAGATATTTTAAAATATTTTTGTAATGGGATCATTAATCCCATTATGCATAGTTCTTGTGTAAGTCCGGTCCAAGTAGTTTGAAAAAAAGTCTAGGATCGTCGTGATCTAGAATGAGGCTAATGAACCGACTCCCACTTGAATCCAAACTAGATGGTGAGTCTACATCAATTATAGAAAACTCAACGTAGCTACCTGGAAAGATCACTTCCCTCTCCCTTTCATAGACCAAATGCTTGAATATTACCAGGACATGAGTTCTACTATTTCTTGAATATTACCTGGAAAGATAAGTTCCTATTGCACTTGAAGATTAGGAGAAAACTACTTTCACATGCTAGTATAAAATCATTTTAAACCGTCGCATGCCCTTTGTGTTTTGCAATGCTCTTGCCACCTTTTAATGGTTTATGATCAGTATCTTTTCTGTTATAGTTGAGTGATTCTTAGAAATTTTCATGGATGATTTTTTAATATTTGGTGACTCATTATTTGAGTGTTTGCATCACCTCAAACTAGTCTTAACTCGATGTATGGAGAAAATTTTGATTCTCAATTGGGAGAAATGTCACTTTATGGTCAAACAAAGAATTGTCTTAAGGCATGTAGTTTTCAATAAGGGTATAGAAGTTAACAAAGGTAAGGTAGATCTCATTTCCAACCTTACTCCTCCTAAAAATGTCAAGGATGACAGATCAATTCTTGATCATGTTGAGTCTACCAATGGTTCATCAAAAAATGATATACTTTTAGCCAAAGATACACCTTAACCATGTGATCTACTATTCAAGTATGACAATGAATGATATACATCAAAATTACTCCATCATAGAGAAGGAGTTTTTAGCTTTTTTTTACCTTAGAATATTGTAGATTCTATCTCATCGGATCTTTGACCAAGGTATTCATTGATCACACCGCAGTAAAATTTCTTTTAGCTAAAAAAATGATAAAGCACGACTCATTAGATTTGCTCTAAGAGTTCAATTTGCAAATCCTTGATAGTGACCCAAGCAATCATTAGTGATAATAGTACAAATTTTTGTAAACACTTCTTTGAGGCATTGATGAAGAAATATTAAATCACACATAAATTGTCAACTCATTCTCACCCTCAAATCAGTACTTAAGTAGAGGTCACAAATAGATAGATCAAATAAGCCTTAGAAAAATTATTAATTAGAATAGAAAAGATTGGCCTTTAAATTGTGTGGTACTTTATGGGCATATTGTTAGACCCTAGAGGGGGGGTGATTAGGGTCTTATACTAATTTAATCCGATTAAATGCCAATTAAAATTAATTAATAAGTTATCCTAGCAAGTATGAAATACAACAATATTTGTAAGCTAGGATAAGTAATATGAACAACAATATATATCCTAATAATGAGATATAGGCAATGTATGTGCAAGGATATATAAACAACACAAGGGTAGATAATCTAAACAAGATAGTGGATGATATGGTAATGAGCAATACACAATTGGCGATATAAGATAAATACAAAAACAAATACGCCAAAGACAAACTCAAACAAGCAATATGATCACGGAGTTCGGACCTTCCGTCCTACGTCTCCGCTCCCCACTCCCGGGGAGAAATCCACTATCACAACCGGGTTTTCTACGCTCACCCGAATAACGTTTACACCTCACAGTGTCGGTTTTCAACGCTCACCGAACAACGTTCACTCCTCACACTCGGTTTTCTAGTTCACCGAAAACTTCACAACACACTCGATTTCTAGCTCACCGAAAACCTAACAACACTCACAATGTAACAAATATAAATTTGTTCTCTATAATATATGAGAACACAATTAAGCACAACTCAATGTTACAATCTCTTACAACCCTAATATACTATGTATGTAAATACAATAAGCTCAAGTGGGTGTGTGTAACAATAAGATAAAATCAAATCAACTAAACTCAATATAAAACTAGCTTTAATAGAAATGATAATTGACAAATAATAAATGAAAGCTAGAGTAGAGTTTAGAAAACTTCTCAATGGAAGACAAGATGGAGAGATGGAGATTGGAGCCCAAACAAGAAGATGATCTCCTCCACTTGTGAAAACTTCTTCACAAACAAAACAAACCCTTAAACACACTTAAACCCTTGTTTAAAACTTATTTAAAAACTTCTTAGATAGTTGAAAACTGAGATCAAAGAGAGTATTTATATCCTCTAAAACCTCAGCTAAAAATCTCAAGTCAAAAGACAAAAACAGCCCCAAGCAACGGTAAGAAAACTAGCCGTTGGAAGCTGAAAAAGTCACTGTCGGTCGACCGGAAATTTCATCGGTCGACCGGAAAATTTCATCGGTCGACCGGACCGGTCGACCGACAGACTCTCTGTCGCCCAGTGAACACGAGAACTCAGGTTCGGTCGACCAGTTCGGTTGACCGAAAACTGACATACTCAAAACCTCATTTTAAAAGAGAATTTTTGACTTTTGGAAAATTGTTAAAAATAACAAATGAAGTCCAAAAATTATGAAACTTTGGGAAATATATATAAACATGAAAACAAACATGTTACAAAAAGAATTTTCTAAATTGCATTTCCCATTTGTAAAAAATCATCATTTTGCAAAATAATTCAAAAACATGAAAACCTAAAAATAGATATTTTGACTTAAACAACATTTTGAAACCTTATAAAATGATTGTATAGACTTGATAAAAGATATAACATGTTGTTATGAAGTTAAACAATGAATGTAGTATTTTATCAAAATACACATATAATGCACTAAAACATGATTTCATTTAACTAACTAAAATTGATATTGATGAAATCATATATATGCATATGAGTATGAAACAAAAATATGTTTTCTAATTATATTCAATTGTTTCATAGTAAAACTTGATAACTATTAAACCAAAACATATATGTATATATATAACTATATATATACAAAAACCAAAACGTGTATGTGTGTATATGATTGAGCTTAAAGTACTAACACACATAATATAAATTCCTAAACTAAATTACCCAAGCAATGATCTTGATCTTCAATAAGCTTGACTTGGTAATCTCGCGGATGAAGCTTGAACTTGGATCTTGAACTTTGAATAGCAAGGCTTCACCGACATTCCGCCAACCTCCTTTGGATATGATCGTTGAAGCTCTATTCCATCCATCCTCCAACTACGTTGTTTGTCTACAAAACATAGGAATACACAAACACTAGACAAACAACATTAGTAATAAATTGTTTGTTAAACATCATCAAAACAAGAAGGCCAACAATCTCCCCCTTTTTGATGATGACAAACAATTTACAAAAAGGAATATATGCATGAAGGAAATGAACATATACAAGATAATAACTCACATGCATATAAACAAACAAGATAGATATACTCACAATATTTCTCCCCCTTTGACAACATCAAAAAGGGGACAAAAAGAATAAGAGAGCGAAAGCTCCCCCTATCAATAAGCATAGGTGAGTACAAAGCATAAGAAGATATAGGGATTGCTCCCCCTATCAAAATGCCATATAGAATATAAGCAATAAAGATCAAGGCAAATACGTGAGCAAGCATAAAAGATATGCTAACAATCACTCACATTCAAGAGATAATGAGAACATATATAAATATATCAAGATGAACATATTGTCTCATATCAAAAATATAAGTGAAATATAATGAATTCAAAGTAATAATTCAAAACAAAATCTTTGATAAAAGAATTTCAAGAGAGGCAACAATATCTTAAGCTTGTTCTAATCCATATAACCATTCTTGCATCCGGTAAACATGATTTGGGAATAAACACCCAATAAATCCGGAGGGTTATATAAATACGAACCTCTCATCAAAATCAAGGCTAGGAATTATGAAAACAAAAGAATTTGACCAATAAAAGGAATTGTTTTCATAAAAGTTTAAAATACATTTTTCAAAACCAAGAAAGAGACAAATAAAAACACTAAAATTTTTGGTTTAAAAATTATTTTGGCACCCAAGCATTCTTGGTGCCGGATTGGTTAGGGACATGACCCCTATCATTCAAACTCAAAGCCCTAGGGTTATGAACCTTCTTGGGCACATATGGTGCACTAGCACGGTCAAAACAGTATTCATTCAAATGACCCTTTCGATTGCAATTCGTGCAATGAAAAGAGTGAAAAGATTTGTGTTGACCAAGTGAGCGTGCACGAAAATCATTTGCAACTAAAGATTGTCTTTTAAATTTATTTTGCAAATGAGAAACCTTATTAAACAAAGGTGGTTTACTTGAGAAATTTGGCAAGTTTGAACATTTTTTCAAATCATAACAAAACTTAGCCAAATGACCAAATCTACCACAAATATCACATTCAAACACTTGTGGTCTACTAGAAACATTTGGCAAACGTGATTTTCTTTTCAAATCAAAACAATATTCGGCCAAATGACCAAAACGACCACAAAACTCACATTTGTACATATGGGCATGTTTATGATGATCTATACGTGTGTGTACATGTGAGTGTGATGATGAAGCTTGATGGGATGCACAAACATGATTAATCTTGATGGGTTTTTGTGCATTATAACAAAATCTAGCAAGGTGGCCTTTACGACCGCAATTAGTGCATTTATAGACTTTGTTATACATGTGTGCATAGTGTGTAGGTTTCTTAGAAGAGTTTGCATTAGACTTTGCACACAAGTCCATAAGCTTGTTATGATTATCAATGCATGTGTTTAAGGTTGAATCTAAACAAGATATGCGGTTTTTCACATGATTCAACTCATCATTAGATACAACATCATTGATAATAGAAGTAGAGCATGTATGGTTATTCTTAAAAGAATCAAATTCATTTCTAATGCATTCTACTTCTAGCATGGCATTATTTGCATGAGTTAAGCTAGAAATGGATGAGATCAATTTTTCATTTTCCAAATTTAACATATCATTGTTTTCTTTAAGCATTATATTTTCATTTTCAATGATGTCAAATTTGGACACTAGCTTCTCATGATCGGATTTCAATTCTACATGCTTGCTTTTAAGATCAATAAAATTATTTTGTAATTTTGTATAGGCATGCAATAATTTCTCATATGCACAAGCGAGTTCATTGATGGATATATCACTTTCGGATTCCGAATCGCTTACCATACTAGGGCTATCGCCTAGTGGCCGTGTGCATGATGATGCTCCACACTCACTTGAAGAACAATCCTCCAAACTACGTCGGATTTCCTCCAAGTTGCCTTGATGTGCTTCTATGAATTTCCATAAACTGTAAGCACTATCAAAATGAACAAATTTGTTAGAAAATGATGAGTCAAAGGCATTAAGCAAATATTCTAACAAAAGCTTGTTCATATTAAACATTCTTTTATCATTACTACTCCACTTAGATTTTTTTGAAGTGGGTAAACATACGATGATCATTCTTATTCCACTTGGATTTCTCCAAAGTGGGCACAATATAAGCATCATCTATAATTTCCCATAAATCAAAATGTTTAGATCTAACAACAAGTTTAAATCTAACACACCATTGGGCATAGGGGAAATTATCTAATTTAGGAGCAATATTGATGGCATAACCTAAACCATGCATATCCATAATATAAAAGGCAAGCAAGATACAAATGAAGCTCAAAATAAGATTAGCACAACAAGCTAACTTGGATCTTTAACTCAAGGCGATTAGACCTTAAATCAAAGAGCACCAAGCTCTGATACCAATTGTTAGACCCTAGAGGGGGGGTGATTAGGGTCTTATGCTAATCTAATCCGATTTAAATGCCAATTAAAACTTATTAACAAGTTATCCTAGCAAGTATGAAATACAACAATATTTGTAAGCTAGGATAAGCAATATGAACAACAATATATATCCTAATAATGAGATATAGGCAATGTATGTGCAAGGATATATAAACAACACAAGGGTAGATAATCTAAACAAGATAGTGGATGATATGGTAATGAGCAATGCACAATTGGTGATATAAGATAAATGCAAAAACAAATACGCTAAAGACAAACTCAAACAAGCAATATGATCATGGAGTTCGGACCTTCCGTCCTACGTCTCCGCTCCCCACTCCCGGGGAGAAATCCACTATCACAACCGGGTTTTCTACGCTCACCCGAATAACGTTTACACCTCATAGTGTCGGTTTTCAACGCTCACCCGAACAACGTCACTCCTCACAATCGGTTTTCTAGTTCACCGAAAACTTTCACACCACACTCGGTTTCTAGCTCACCGAAAACCTAACAACACTCACAATGTAACAAATATAAATTTGTTCTCTACAATAGATGAGAACACAATTAAGCACAACTCAATGTTACAATCTCTCACAACCCTAATATACTATATATGCAAATACAATAAGCTCAAGTGGGTGTGTGTAAACAATGAGTGAAATCAAAATCAAAACTAAACTCAATTAAAATCTAGCATATAGAACAAATAACAAATGAAAGCTAGAGTAGAGTTTAGAAAACTTCTCAATGGAAGACAAGATGGAGAGATGGAGATTGGAGCCCAAACAAGAAGATGATCTCCTCCACTTGTGAAAACTTCTTCACAAACAAAACAAACCCTTAAACACACTTAAACCCTTGTTTTAAACTTATTTAAAAACTTCTTAGATAGTTGAAAACTGAGATCAAAGAGAGTATTTATATTCTCCAAAACCTCAGCTAAAAATTTTAAGTCAAAAGACAAAAACAGCCCCAAGCAACGGTAAGAAAACTAGCCATTGGAAGCTGAAAAAGTCACTGTCGGGCGACCGGAAATTTTATCGGTCGACCGGAAAATTTCATCGGTCGACCGGACCGGTCGACCGACAGACTCTCTGTCGCCTAGTGAACACGAGAACTCAGGTTCGGTCGACCGGTTCGGTCGACCGAAAACTGACATACTCAAAAAAAACAGTTAAAAAATAATTTTTTACTTTTGGAAAATTGTTAAAAATAACAAATGAAGTCCAAAAATTATGAAACTTTGGGAAATGTATATAAACATGAAAACAAACATGTTACAAAAAGAATTTTCCAAATTGCATTTCCCATTTGTGAAAAATCATTATTTTGCAAAATAGTCCAAAACATGAAAATGTAAACATGTGAAATTTGATATTTTGGTTAAACCATGTTTTGAAACTTTACAAAATGATTTTATTGACTTGAAGAAATATGTAAACTATTGTTATGAAGTCTATAAACAATGAATGTAGTATTTTATCAAAATACACATATAATGCACTAAAACATGATTTCATTTAACTAACTAAAATTGATATTGATGAAATCATATATATGCATATGAGTATGAAACAAAAATATGTTTTCTAATTATATTCAATTGTTTCATAGTAAAACTTGAAAACTATCAAACCAAAACATATATGTATATATATAACTATATATATACAAAAACCAAAACGTGTATGTGTGTATATGATTGAGCTTAAAGTACTAACACACATAATATAAATTCCTAAATTAAATTACCCAAGCAATGATCTTGATCTTCAATAAACTTAACTTGGTAATCTCGCGGATGAAGCTTGAACTTGGATCTTGAACTTTGAATAGCAAGGCTTCACCGACATTCCGCCAACCTCCTTTGGATATGATCGTTGAAGCTCTATTCCATCCATCCTCCAACTCGTTGTTTGCCTAGAATAAATACGAAAATACAAACACTAGACAAACAACATTAATTGTAAATTGTTTATAAATCATCATCAAAACAAGAAGGCCAACACATATCAGATAGGTTTCAAAACCAACTTGGACATGTCACTGTAGGCATCGAAAATTGCCTATAGGTCTCCACGAACAGCTCACTGTTAAGGAACGACAATGAACATCACTATCTGGTTCACAAAAGTTTGACTGATGTCGGTAAACGCTTGAAGTGAACCGACGAACTACGTGAGCTGACAGGATTTCGGAATAACGAAGACACAGGCTAATCGAGAACCCCGCGATGTTTACAAAAGGAACAACGCCCTTCGTGTCTCATGCATTCAACAGATACCCCGCGATGTTTACAAAAGGAACAACGCCCTTCGTGTCTCATGCATTCAACAGATGATCTAATCATTAGAGCTTATAGAAAACCTCGTCGGCTTCCCAACGCACTTTGAATCGTTCAAATCCGAGTTCGGGTGAAGAAATTACGGCGAAAACGAACAAACGGGCATAACGGAACGTCTCAGGCTGAACTGGGACACCCGAGGTGTATCGGACATTGTGGAGCTGTTTTGACCATGATTCGTTTTGAATCGAAAGAAATGCAAAACAGGAAAGTTGTATATATTTTTGTCAGATTTCCAACCCATCTGGAATCAGGTCATTTGGAGGTCATATATGGAAGTTATGATTAAAATAGCGCCGAGACACCCTTGGGGTGTCTTGACTTGGCCGAGAAACCCTAAGGTGTCTCGGAACTTGTGGAGTTTTTTGACCATGATCCGTTTTGAATCTGAAGAAACTCAAAACAGGAAAATTGTAGATATGTTTGTAAGATTTCCATCAAATCTGGAATCAGATCATTTGGAGGTCATATGAGGAAGTTATGACTAAAATAGCGCCGAGACACCCTTGGGGTGTCTTGACTTGGCCGAGACACCCTAAGGTGTCTCAGAACTTGTGGAGCTTTTTTGATCATGATCCGTTATGAATCTAAAGAAACTCAAAACAGGAAGGTTATATATATTTTTGTCAGCTTTCTATCAAATCCGGAATCAGATCATTTGGATGTCATATGAGGAAGTTATGACCAAAATACTGAAGAGGGTACAGACTGTCTCGCACAGGTGCGAGACACCCCGAGCTGTCTCGCACTTGGGACGTGTTTTTAACGATTTTCGATCAGTTTTAACCGCTCCGTTATCCCCTCAAGTCTATAAATACAAGCCTTAGGCCTCATTTTTCAGATCTGGAATTTTGGAGAAGAGGCGAAGCCCTGCCGGAGTGAAGAGTGACCGAGCACTTCAACGCAAGAGAGTTTCTTCATCAGATCTACATCACCCGCATCCGTTCCTTAGCATTACCCCTCGTCGGTAATCCTAAGAAGAGCAAATATCTCGCTTTTTCCGAGATAGGCGCTTCAGTTTCTAGATCTCCTCGCGGATCGACGAAGCTCTGCCCGATTTTTCTGGATCAGATCTGATTGCCAGGTAGTCCACGGATATCGACGTCCCCGTCACAGGCTAAAGACAATTTTTAATTCTTTGTTATTTGAATTCATTTGTAACGTTTGAAGTTTAATGAAATCAATGATGAAGGCGACTTTTGACGAAAACAAACTGGCGATCATAGTGGGAGCCAACGGCCTCGCTGCCGAGGCCGTCGTAACGCAACCGGCCTTCAAGATCCGGGTGAATGAAGAGATCGAATACGAGTTCGATCAACAAAAGTTTGAAGAGTACCTCTCTTCCTCCTCCTCTAGATCCGCCTCTCCAAACAGGCGCAGGAAGACTTCATCTTCCAGAAATGCTCGCGGGCCCTCAGGATCGAAGATCCAAGATCCCCTCGCCGCTATTGCACCTACTCCCCGTGACGCCCTCGCTGTTGCATCTACTCCCCGCGACGTTCCTATGACGTCCAACGCGGTTGAAGCCGCAGATCCAGATCTGCCCTCCGCCGTAAAGACAAGTGTCGAAGGTGCTCCAGCCTTGTCGAAGAGGGCGCGCCAAAGACGGCGTCAACGCCTTGCGCGACAGTTGGCCAAGGCCGCAGAATCGATGGACGGGATCCGCTACAATGAGGATCTAAAGTCCAGACAGCGCCAAGAGCAACAACGGCGCACAACCAACTCCTCCTCCAAGACAGAGACGAACGAATGGGTTCGTGTCAAGAGGACTCGCTCAACCCTCGAAGAGCGAATCAAGAAATGCCGCGCATTGCTTGCGCATGCCCGAGTCCTTCTGCAGAAAGCGGAAGAGATGCAGAAAGAAGAGACGGTCAAGAAGCCGTCAAAACACGAGCAGATCTGGGTGCCAAAGGCAAAACCGGCACCAAAGGCAAAAGTGGACGGAATTGTCGTCTAAACTTCATCAAATCCAGATCCTGTTTCCCTTGCCCCTCCGGCGGAGCTAGGTAAGAACGTGGGTCTTCCTAGATCCAATGTTCCTTTGAAAAGTCGCATCGGTCCTTTACCGGAAAACCGAGGTAAAGCACCTGTCAAGGAGCGATTGGGACCGATGAAAGGTCCCCAAACAACAAACCAGACTGGGGGTTGTGCTAATCCCCCCAAGAAAGATAACAAAGGGAAAGCCCATATTACCGACCGCATTGGATTGCGTGTCGAAGTTCAAGAGCCCGTTAAGTTTTCACGCTCGCAAAAGCGTAGACTTGAACGAGCGACTTCTGAAAACGCTAATAAAGCGTCATATCCCCAGAGGAAAACACATTCGTCTGATGATGATGGTGTTATACCTGGGAAGTCAGGCCAACACTCTGTGGGTTGCTCCAGTTATCAAACTAATAATTTGTACTATAGAGCTGGGGTGCGGGTAAGTCTCGAAAGAGAGATGCTCGAGACACGGAATCTCACTGTCCGTGTGCCAATATAATCAAGGCGGTGCTATCAGAATGCTGCTGCACTAAAGCCCCAAGGAGAGTTTCGGTGTTCGAGAGAATTTCCATCGGAACATCCGAGATCAAACCAAGGCGTTTCCGTAGGAAGAAGCCTGTCCGCCAAGAAGACGAACTCCTAGAGGTGTCTGCTAATATGACCGGCAGAGGGAAATCGACGCGACTCGATTGCGAGCAGGGATCCCAGCGCATGACTCAGATCAGCTTGCCGAAGTATCTCAGCGCATGACTCGATTGCGAGCAGGGATCAATAGGTGAAAGAATTACCAAAGAATGCAAAAGGGACTTCCTTTGGAAGAGGAGGCGTCAAATGCTGGTTCAGACTCCTACTCGGCTATAGCATCCGATGACACGGCGTCTAGTGCGGGACAGCCTACGAATCATTTATGATCAGCGCCAAACAAGTAAGCAAGATGCTTGAAGATGCCTTGACTAAGCAGAAGGAAGCTTTCAAGTTCGAGATGGAAATGGCCATGCAGCAGATGAGAGAGATGCATGACCAGCAAATCGCGGCACTGATAACTCACCAAGGAGAACCCAGTCGTCGTAATAATCCGAATCAAGAGGAGAATGAACGGGAAGAGGATAATGCCAACATGAACATCCCTCCCGTCAACAACAATAATGGAGGTGGTCCCTCGGATGATATGTGAAAGAGGATCACGTTACCTCTCCCCGAAACCACTCGAAGACAGATACGAGTGAAGACAAGAAAATGAAAGACTTGGAGAGCAAAATCAACGCATTGATGAATGCTCAAGAAGTGAAGAGGTCCGGCATACCATGTCCATACCCAAGGGAGTGGGAATCAATTTCATATCCGGCAAAGTTCAATTTAATCAACTTTACGCCGTTTGATGGAAAGGGTTCCCCTACCCAACACTTAATATATTTTAAGTCCCACTTAGGAATAATCTCCGGGAATGAACCCTTAATGGTGCGGTCATTCGTTGGCACTCTTCGCGGAACAGCCTTTGATTGGTATCGTCGCCTCAAGCCGGGGAGTAACAGCAGTTGGGACGACATGGAGGATATGTTTCTAACGAACTTCTTCGACGACGACACCGAGGTCTCAATCGGCACTCTATTTGATGAGAAGCAGAAGAATGGTGAGACAGTCGAAAACTTCGTGAAAAGATTCTGAAATAAAGCAATGAATTGCAGGGATCCGCGAGACTTGTCACAATAACCTTTCATTGGACATCCTCGAAGCTATGGGAATGGCACCGCCAAAGACCTGGAAGGATCTGAGGGTGCGAGGAGAACGAGCCGAGCGATTCCTTAAAAGGAAGAAGGTGGAAAGGGGCCAAATAGCTAATAATGCCCCGCAACAGAACTTTGTCCCTAAGGGAAAAGCACATGCGAATGTTGTGGACGCGAATCAAACATTCAAGGTGCAAGCGCAACCGCAACAGCAGCAACAAAAGGCGCCTCAACAATCAAGGTCACAACAGCAATCCCGAAGGCAGCAAAAGACTTCGGAACCAAAACTCCAAAAAGAGTATTCCTTCAAGGACGAAGACGTTCCAGCCATCTTCGAATCCCTCCTTGAAAACAACAAGATCAAGCTACCACCTATCGTCAATCAGGAGGAAGCTGACAATACTACGGATCCGAAGTACTGTGCGTACCATAGGAGGGTCCTTCATCCCACCAAGGATTGCTTCGCTCTCAAGAATAGCATCCAAACCTTGGTTGAAGTCGGCGTCATAACGCTGAGATAAGCCAAATGAGAACGGCAACACTCCAAAGAGTATACGAGTATAAACTGTTTCTCAATCCTCTAATGTCCATACCCAGTTTTGCAAAGGAAGCTGGGGGTGGATGATTCATGTAACGGGAAGTTCCCAAAAGAAATCCATATAGTGTATTCTTAGGGATAATCCGGTCACCACAGCAAGTTGATGAATAAGAAACTCCCATTCAAATTCTCACCGCGTCTGTGCACTCAACACTCTCATTGTTAGAGTCTGGACATAATATTCGGAATTGGTCAAACCTTTCTACAGTTAGGACCAAAACCAAAACCCCCTCTCGATTCCCCCAATGAACGAGAGGTCCACAAATCGAGCGATCAAACCTTCCTACAGTTAGGATCGTCTCAAACCTCCCAATTGGTCAAACCTTCCTACAGTTAGGACCACAGCCAAAATCCCCTCTCGATTCCTCCAATGAACGAGAGGTCCACTTTCAATTCGAACAGTCAAACCTATAAAAGTTAGGATTGTTCCCGATCTCACTTAGTCAAGTCTACAAGTAGTTAGGACTAAGACCGAGTCATTCATTTGATAAACGAAAGACTTCCATCTTTTCCTTTTTTCAGCCAAACCTATAAAAGTTAGGGTCGAAATTGGGCTTTCTCCTCAATGAATGAGGGATTCTTTTGATTCAAATGACCAATCCTATAAAAGTTAGGGTCGTTTGAATCTTTCCGATTCTCGGAGTGGAGATCCCACTCTTAGTTTCATCATTTTGGAGTCTGGGGGTGGAGATCCCACCTCGAGTTTCCTTTCCGACTGTAGATAGAATATAAAATTCTTCCTTTTCAGTCCCGGGAGATAGAATATAAAATTATTTCTCTTCCGCTTTCCAGTCCGTCTTTGTTCTGATAAAAGACATAATTCCCAACTTTCAATCCGGGCACTTGGTGCAAGGGGAATTTTATCTCAACTCCTAAATAGAGATAAGTCTACGCCTAACACGCGTTGCCGGTTTAGTCTTTCACCGATTGAAAAAGACACCAAGGTCTAAACTTGGGGAATTTTATCCCGAAGCCTAAGTAGGGACGAGTCAACACCTAACACGTGTGGCCGGTTAGCGCTGTTCGCTGTAGCAAAGGCGAAGCCTATGTATTCGGCATCAATAGCACAGAAGTCTCCAGAGGATTCAACTCTCTAAGGCAACGAACATGCGGAAGCGGATTTTTATGACAATCTGCATGCTAGCCAGCTCAAACGATAGAATCGGTAAAGGGCACATCAACACCGTTGAAGGGCTGGGGGTTTTGCGCAAAAATCCCGAAAGTCTATGTCTAACGACACATTGCCGGTTTAGGGTCTTTCGCGCGATTGAATAAGACAGCAGGGTCTATTAGCCTGGGTGTATTATTTTATGCCCGAAGCAACTACAAGAATGGATAAGGTCCGTCGTCTAATACGCGACAGCGGGGTACCTTTTGCCCTATAAGAAATGGTAAGCGCTATGTATTTTCAAAATCATATGCATCAAGGCCTAAGAAAAGGCAATTGCCTAGCAACACGTTACATGTGAGAACACGGTTGTTTATAATAATTCACAGGCTAGTAACCCGATTCAAACGGTAATCGGTAAAGGACACTATGCAAACCCGCGTTGATGGCTGAGATTTTGGCCAAAAAATTCTAATATAGTGCGAGTCATTGAAATGCATCAGCTGACTATAGTTTGGTCTCTACAGGGTGACTGTCCCGCCCTGATTGGCACGATTATCCCGCAACAACATTAAAATAAGATCCACAAATGCAGATGAATCAGCTTCCCACAGTTGGTCCTGCAACCCGACACTTGGGACGCGGGTGAGAGCGCCGTGCTCGGCAATACCTTAAGAGCTTAAAGCTGTGGCATACTCCAGTAAACGTACGAGTATAAACTTGTGTCAACGTTCGACATTCGAAACCTTAGGGTCAACGCCGGTCAACGCGTAACCCTAGGTCAACGCAAGTCAACGCGTTGCGATCAAAAAGTCAATGTTCGACGTTTAAAACCCTAGGGTCAACGCCGATCAACGCGTAACCCTAGGTCAACGCCAGTCAACGCGTTGCAAAAAAAGTCAACGTTCGACATTCGAAACCTTAGGGTCAACGCTGGTCAACGCGTAACCCTAGGTCAACACCAGTCAACCTGTTGCGATCAAAAAGTCAATGTTCGACGTTTGAAACCCTAGGGTCAACGCCGGTCAACGCATAACCCTAGGTCAACGCCAGTCAACGCGTTGTGACAAAAAGTCAACATTCGATGTTCGGAACCCTAGGGTCAACACCGGTCAACGCGTAACCCTAGGTCAACGCCAGTCAACGCGTTGTGACAAAAAGTCAACATATGATAATCTGAAACCTTAAGTCAGCATAATATGACAGAGATAGTCAATTCAAAGTCAACTCAATGACACGAGCCAAACTCAACTCACTAGTGATAGACTCGAGATTCCGACGACGGCCAGGCGATAAACGCAGTGCCGGAAGAACTTCGGTTATTCGTCAAAGCATTGAATAGACCGAAAATCGAAGGAGCCAAGAGTTGAAGCTAACTACAGGTCCTTTACGCCGACTGAAAGCTGGATCAATCACATCCAAAGTATTCCAGCCTCTTCTATAAAAGAAATGAGTCTGGAACGCTTTGGAGGGGGTATCTGTAGGCATCGAAAATTGCCTATAGGTCTCCACGAACAGCTCAGTGTTAAGGAACGACAATGAACATCACTATCTGGTTCACAGGAGTTCGACTGATGTCAGCGAACGCTTGAAGTGAACCGACGAACTACGTGAGCTGACAGGATTTCGGAATAATGAAGACACAGGCTAATCAAGAACCCCGCGATGTTTACAAAAGGAACAACGCCCTTCATGTCTTATGCATTCAACAGATGATCTAATCATTGGACCTTATAGAACACATCTTCGGCTTCCCAACGCACTTTGAATCGTTCAAATCCGAGTTCGGATGAAGAAGTTACGGCGAAAACGAACAAACGGGCATAACGGAACGTCTCAGGCTGAACTGGGACACCCGAGGTGTCTCGGACATTGTGGAGCTATTTTTACCATGATTCGTTTTGAATCTAAAGAAACCCAAAATAGGAAAGTTGTAGATATTTTTATCATCTTTCCAACCCATCTAGAATCAGGTCATTTGGAGGTCATATGTGGAAGTTATGACTAAAATAGCGTCGAGACACCCTTGGGGTGTCTTGACTTGGGCGAGACACCCTAAGGTGTCTCGGAACTTGTGGAGCTTTGTTGACCATGATCCGTTTTGAATCTGAAGAAACTCAAAACATAAAAGTTGTAGATATTTTTCTCAGTGTTCCATCAAATCCGGAATCAGATCATTTGGAGGTCATATGAGAAAGTTATGATTAAAATAGCGCCGAGACACCCTTGGGATGTCTTGACTTGGCCGAGACACCCTAAGATGTATTTGAACTTGTGGAGCTTTTTTTACCATGATCCGTTTTGAATCTGAAAAAACTCAAAATAGAAAGATTGTAGATATGTTTGTCAGCGTTCCATAAAATCATGAATCAGATCATTTGGAGGTCATATGAGGAAGTTATGACTAAAATAGCGCCGAGACACCCTTGGGGTGTCTTGACTTGGCCGAGACACCCTAAGGTGTCTCGGAACTTGTGGAGTTTTTTTAATCATGATCCGTTTTGAATCTGAAGAAACTCAAAATAGGAAAGTTGTAGATATTTGTGTTGGCTTTCCATCAAGTTCAGAATAAGATCATTTGGAGGTCATATGAGGAAGTTATGACTAAAATAGCGCCGAGACACTATTGGGGTGTCTTGACTTGGCCGAGACACCCTAAGGTGTCTCGGAACCTGTGGAGCTTTTTTGATCATGATCCGTTTTGAATATAAAGAAACTCAAAACAGGAAAGTTGTAGATATGTTTGTCAGCTTTCTACCAAATCCGGAATCAGATCATTAGGATGTCATATGAGGAAGTTATGACCAAAATACTGAAGAGGGTATAGACTGTCTCGCATAGGTGCGAGACACCCCGAGCTGTCTCGCACTTGGTACGTGTTTTTGACGATTTTCGATCAGTTTTAACCGCTCCGTTATCCCCTCAAGCCTATAAATACAAGCCTTAGGCCTCATTTTTTAGATCTGGAATTTTGGAGAAGAGGCGAAGCCCTGCCGGAGTGAAGAGTGACCGAGCACTTCAACGCTAGAGAGTTTCTTCATCAGATCTACATCACCCGTATCCGTTCCTTAGCATTACCCCTCGTCGGTAATCCTAAAAAGAGCAAATATCTCGCTTTTTCCAAGATAGGCGCTTCAGTTTCTAGATCTCCTCGCGGATCGACGAAGCTCTGAACCAGATCTGATTGCCAGGTGGTCCACGGATATCGACGTCCCCGTCACAGGCTAAAGACCCACGCAAACAAGAGACGATAAACGGATCTTGTGTTTATTTTCAAGAAAGTTGTAATTTTTAATTCTTTGTTATTTGAATTCATTTGTAACGTTTGAAGTTTAATAAAATCAATGATGAAGGTAACTTTTGACGAAAACAGTCACTATACTGACTGGTTTGTAGAAAAGCATGTCATTTACTTATTAAACTAAAACACCGAGATATGTTGGCAATCAAACAGCTCAACTTTGATTTAGACTCAGTAGGAAAAATAAAAATACTGTGAATTAGAAGAGATTCTAAATGATACATTTATAGACTCAAAAATTTACAAAGAGAAAGCTAAGATTTTTTTGATAATTCAATAGTATGGAAGAATTTTACGCCAGGACAAAAATTTTTACTCTACAACTCAAAACTTCATCTTTTTCCAAAAAGTTTAGAACACAATGGACAGTTCATGCTCCCAGTTCGCTCAAATTCAACAATTTTTCTTTGAATCTCTTTGCTAAATCAAAGACAAGGAGATTAGGTCAGTTTTAACAAAGAATTGTAATGATCTTGCAATTGAAACTCTCAAAATTAAGGTATAAACTGCTCAAACCCTAGTTTCAAAATTTCTTCGAATTCTTGTGATTGCATGCAAATTATGGTCTGGAATTGGTTGTGATTGACTTAAACAACACTCTGGAACAATTATGATAGATATTTGTTGGAAAAACCTATAAAAATCAATCAATTGATTTTCCCTAACGATGAACCAATCGATTGGCCAACCAATCGGTTGGCAAATCGATTGGCAGCCAAAATAGAAACTGTAATTTTATAATTTGAACTCTAAAACTTTAAATTTCTTACAACTTTGAACCCTAATTACCTTAATTGACACACGTTCTTGTAATTCAAGATAATGGCTTCAGGAAGATAGCAAAGAATTGTAGAATGCTCTCAAACTTTCGACAGTTTACCTATTCACTTTAAAAGTAGGTTTAACGTTGATAAAATGTTTGAATTTTAACCCATTGTTGAGGTATTTACAAAAGTCAGAATTGCTTCAATGATGAATCAAAAAAACTCAAAATGGCGAATTCTACACTTGATCGAGAGTTCTATGCTAGTTGGTTTAGATCAGCTGAGGACTCATCTTCTGCCACTGTTTGGGGGGGATAACTATCACAATTTCACCTAAGCTCATCCAAAAGATACTAGGACTCCCGATGTGTAAAACCCCGAAAAATTTGAGCTTATGAATGATAAATTGAATTAGTATATGGTTAATTATAATGGGTGGATATTTATTTTGATAAATATCATTAGATGGTGTATGAGTACACTAACAAGTATTTTGAGTATAAACAAGTCAGTAAAAGAAAAAGAAACGAGGCGAAACATGTACAAAGGCTAAAAGAGTAAAAATATATAACATGCACAGCACATCGTTCGAGTCGCGCAGTCGACCGCCATAGTCGACTGCAAAACCTGCTTATGCTGTTTTTCCTGTTTTGAGTTGGTTTCGGATGTCTGAAGCCCCAAGTCCCCGTTTTCTCTAATACTATATACTATTAATCATATATATTTATAGATATATATATATATATATATATATATATATATATATACTATATATATATATATATATATATATATAGTTACTATTATATATATACTTACTTATATATACACATCGTTCACGAGGATTTCAGTATTCTTTCATATTTTTTAAACCCTAGCAGCCACCAAGAAATTCTACAAACCCTAATTTGATTTTAAGAGAGAGATTAAGGGCTTTAAAGCGGGATTTTTTTTTTTCGGTTTGTGGGTTAGAGATCGGTTTTGAAACTTTATCTCTCACGTTTTAGATCAAGTCTCAGGCGAATTTCATCTCTGCTAATCCCTCCACATATTTTAAAAACATTTTTAAAGATTTTAACATGTTTCATAGAGCCTAATTGACTAATTTGTGAATAAAAAAAGCAAATCTTTTGTATATATGTATAAAGACTAGGTTTTTTCATGTTTAAGAGATTAAGAATAAAATTTTAGAAGTATTCTAAGACCTGAAAGTCATTAACAATGTTGTTTAACTGAGATTTAATAAGTTTAATCGCCATATTTGTGTTTCATGCATGTTTAAGGGTTTAAGCATGTTTCTTTTTGTAATTAATCATGTTAAACATGTTTGATGATTCCCAAAGATGATGATTTCATGTTCACAATGTTTTATATATATATTAGTATGAATTAATCAAGTTTGAATCAAAGAAACACAATACGAACATAACTGTACAGAAACCTGCACAGATCTGGAAAAACCGGGTTCGGTCAATCGTGCCTAAGCACTAGTCGACTGCGTGCCAGGCAAAAGCCTGGGCAACCCCTGAAACCTATCACGGTTGATCGACGCAAAGATGCGGTTGACCACCCACTCCTTATATGGCATGTGCATATTTGTTCTTTACTGTTTTGAATTTTGAGAGAGTTTCTCGATCTTGTACTGTTGTAGGAGTTGCTTAACACCTGGAATGTTGGTGAATGCTAGATATTGATACTCACACCAAGATATGTGCACGTACACTTAGATTATGCTGTATTGACACACGCTGTTAAGATATTTGATACACGTTGAGTTGATGAAAGTGTAATAATATATAATAAAGTATTATTTATCAGTTATGGATGCTCAGTACGGTTGTGTATCCCGTAATGAGACATTGGTCGTACCACACTAGGAGTATTTGATTGTTTTTCCTGTAATAAGACCTTAGTGGTACCAAATACTCAAAGATGATCGGGGTGTTTTTTTGGGTTTGGCTGATGAGCCTATACACTATTGTACAATCATCTGGAAGCATATTCGGAATAGGGAGATAAAACCTATTACCGTAGAACGATTGAGTAAGAAAGTTGAATCCACATGTAATTGTGTGAACCTTACAAGAGTATCGTTATTTTATGTAGCCGGAATAGGGAGATAAAACCTATTGTCGTAGAGCGATTGAGTAAGAACCTTACAAGAGTATCGCTATCGCATGTGGAGATGCATACATATGTACATTGTGTAGTATATTCCCAAGATGCACATGATATAGTTCATGATGATTGTTGAGCAGGCTGACTTTTCCTTATTGGTTTTCCATCTACCTAGAGCAGACTAAGATTTAGACAACTGTTTAATAATAATTTCCATATCGAGTACACCAGCTGCCTAAGGGTAGTCTAAGAATATGAAAATGGTTCTTTTTTGTTGAGGTTTGAAGAGTTTCCCTTTATGAAATGTTTTCATTCATAGGATTGGAATTAGTATTTAGACATCAACAATTTGAGACATGGTATATACATGAGGGTTTTCTTATTTGGATTATTTCGCTCGACGTACTAATTCTCGTGTTGTGTATTTCTAAATACTAATCTCCATTTAGGACTTATGAATGTTTATATATCTATATTGTACTAATAGTAATTTCTTATATACTCCTACCCCTTCCCCTTGGAAGCAGTGAAGATGATCTCGCTAGCGCTTTGATGCTCGTTGTTTCCCCCCTTTCAGGCAACGAGTCTGGCGCACGGAGAGTCGCAAGTTGATAGGATGGCATCTTAGATTCCATCTAGTTATTTATATACTTGTAGTTATTTCATAACTCCACATGTAGTTATTTATTTTTAGACTCTAGATTTGTATTCTATTTTGTAGAGGCTGAGTGTCTTAGTGAGACTATATTTGACTCATGTATTGAGATTTATTTCAGACGCAGAGTTATTCTATTTATTTCATTTGGACTCATGTGTTGATTATTCTTATACTTCTTCCATGTATATATTGTTCTTGTACAATTTCCATTATTGCATGTTTGTACCTTCACCTATTGCTAACTCTACTAGAGGATAGTAACTGTGATGGTGAAACATATCATAGCATGATGTTGGTGCTTGGCAGGTTTAACAATCCGGATTTTACCTTGGACTGCAGCCTTGTGTGAACTCTGGGACGTCATAGTTGGTATCAGAGCTCTAGGTTTCAATATTCTTAGGATCATCCATGTGTCATATTGTGAAGCTAGGATAGAGTTTCCTAGGAATCATGTATAAAGTCCGCTAGGAATTTCTAATATGAGTGATGACGTATTATATATGTGAAAATTACAAAAAAAATTATGATGAACTATTTGCTTTGAATTATAAAGCATGTCGTGAAAGATAAGTGATACAACTTTTCCTATTGGTATATGTTATGTTGTTTATGCTTGAGATCCTATTTACTGTGTTTAATAAGCTCTACTTCTGAACTTATAGATGTTAGGAAGAGGACGTGATTGCAAAGGTACCCGTGCTCAGGGAGCTAGGCAAGCTGATGGAGAGCCTAAGTTGCAGCAGGATTCGCAGTACTTAGTGGATCTCATAGCACCGTTGGCAGCGCGACTGGCAGCGATTGAGGAGCAGTTAGTAAATCAGGCTGAGCAGGAGATACCCATTCGGGAGGAGATACCCATTCGGGAGAAGACACCCATTCAGGAGGTGACACCGGAGGAGACACCGATAGATACACCATCACCACCAGTTGATGGTGGAACTGCTGAGCAGGAGGCTTGGCTTCATCTTGTAGAGAGATACCAAAAATGAAGGTACCAGAATTTTATGGCTCGTCGGATTCCATTGCTGCACACAAATGGAAGGAAAATGTGAGTAACATCTTGGATATGCTTAATATGAACACTGTGCAGAAGCAGAGGCTAGCAGCTTTCAGCCTCAAGGGCGATGCAAGAGGATGGTATCGGCTTCGTTTCACTCCAGAGCAGAGGATGACGGTTTGTGGTAAACTTTTGTATACTTCTTTGACGAGCAGTATGTGTCGACTGCAGCGAAAGTCGGGAAGGAGTTAGAGCTAGCTCGGTTGGAGCAGGGGGGTATGTCTGTGATAGATTTTGAGATTAAATTCATAACACTATTTAGATTCACGGGCATGTGGCACACTGAGGAGTGGCAGGCTCAGATATTTATGATGGGGCTTCGCCCAGGATTACGTCGGTACCTAGTATCACGGAGATTCCGTTTAGTGCGGGAGGTGGCGGATGCTGTCATGGCTCAAGAGATAGACATAGGTATGTTTCTTAAGGGTAAGGATGGCAATTTTAAATCAGGACAGCCCAGGGATAAATGTAAAGGTAAGGGTAAGAGACCTTTTGCAGGCTCAGGAGGACCTCAGTAGTAGGGCAAGGGTCTACATCAGCAAGATCCCAACAAGAAAGGACCTCATCAAGATCATAAGACTCATCAGCAGTGCATGTTCCAGGGGACTTGTTACAATTGCAAAAAATTTGGACATCGAGCATCCAAGTGTCGCAGTACACTAGCAGCAAGCCAGTAGAGCAAGAATCAGCAGCATCTGCAGAACCGTGCTCGGGGCCACGGTCAGGGCCAGCAGTTGAGGATTGAGGCACCGCCAGTAGTCTCGAGGATTGAGGAATAAGTGTGAGCTATTCAGGAGGTCCAGCAGGGACAGATGGTTCCATACATTCCAGGTGATGTAGCGTAACAGCCTTCGGCTACTGGCAAAGTATATGCAGTTGTTCCTCGCAACCATGGTACGAGTGGGGTAGTGGTAGAAGGTACGTTCCTTGTGAACTCCTTTCCAGCACATATTCTTCTTAATTCTGGCGTTTCGTATTCTTTTATCTCCTATGATTTTACGGTTAGCCTTCAGCTTGTAGCTCAGCCGTTAGTGTTAGACCCTAGAGGGAGGGTGATTAGGGTCTTATTCAGCTTTTAGCATAGCCTTTAGATATTCCATTATCTGTGTCTACTCTATTGGGAGAGGTTTCTTTTAGAGAGTGTTTGTAGGAGATGTGTCGTCAGCTTAGATTATTCCGAGTTCGTGATTGATTTAATCATGTTATGTATGTCTGAGTTCGATGTTATCATTGGTATGGATTGGTTATCTTCCTAAAATGTGAGTATCGACTATTTTGCGAAGATAGTCAGCTTGCGAGCTAGTGATGGATCTGAGTTGGTGGTAGCGACCTCACGGGGCAACCAAATTGTAGAATTATTTCTAGCGTACTTCAAGGAGGTGATGCTGTGGGATCAGGGCACAGATTTGAGTGATACGCGAGTGATCTCAGAGTACTAGGATGTTTTTCAGGACATTCCAGGTTTACCTCTAGTGAGAGAGGTTGAGTTTTGCATAGAGTTGCAGCCAGGCACCGCGCTGATTTCTCGAGCATCTTATCATATGGCGCTTGCTAAAATGTGGGAGCTCTAAATACAGTTAGATGAGTTGTTGTCTCAAGGATTCATTCGCCAGAGTCATTCTCCGTGGGGAGCATCAGTCCTTTTTGTGAAGAATAAGGACGAGAGTATGCAATTGTGCATCGATTATCGCGAGTTGAACAAGGTCACTATACGGAACAGGTACCCACTACCGAGGATTGATGACTTGTTCGACTAGATGTAGGGAGTGCAGTGTTTCTCGAAGATAGATCTTCGTTCTGGTTAGCATCAGTTATGGGTTCGGGAGATGGATATTCCTAAGACCGCCTTTTTGACTCGATGTGGGTCTTTCGAGTTTCTTGTCATGCCATTTAGGCTGACCAATGCACCCACGATATTCATGGTTTTGATAAATCGGGTTTTCGTCCATACTTGGACCAGTTTGTGATAGTTTTCATCGATGATATTCTTATTTATTTAAGATCGGAGGCCGAGCACGAGCAGCATTTGCGGTTGGCACTATAGACTTTGCGAGAGCACCAATTATATGCAAAATTTAGTAAGTGTGAATTTTGGTTATCGAAGGTTAGATTTTTGGGCCATGTTATTAGCCAGGAGAGTATTACGGTAGATCCGGCTAAGGTGGAGGTTATTCTTGATTAGGAACCATCGAAGACCGTTACAGAGATTCGTAGCTTCTTAGTTTTGGCAGGCTATTACAGAAAATTCATTCAAGACTTCTTGAAGATTGCGACACCACTTACACCTTACTAAGAAGGGTGTACAGTTAATTTGGGGCACGGAGTGCCAGGAGGCCTTTGAGACATTGAAGGCTAAGTTAACTTCAGTACTAGTGTTGATTATTCCGAGCAGTGATAAGACCTTTGTTATCTACACCGATGCATCATTATCGGGTCTTAAAGGTGTTTTAAAGCAGACCCAGAGAGATGTGGCCTATATTTCGATACAGTTGAGGACTCATGAGCAGAATTATCCCACGCACAACTTAGAGCTAGCAGCGGTAGTCTTTGCACTGAAGGCGTGGAGACATTATTTGTATAGGGTGAAGTTTGAGCTGTTCACATATCACTAGAGTCTAAAATATCTTTTCTCCCAAAAAGAACTCAACCAGAGGCAGCAGCGATGGGTTGAGTTTATAAAAGATTATGAGTTTGCACTTCAATATCACCTAGGAAAAGCGAATGTTGTAGCGGACGCATTGAGTAGGAAGCATCGTCGTGGACTTGCGGCTTTGAGATGTTCATTATATTGAGACCTTTATACCCTCAGCCATTATGATTTTAGGCCAGAGATTGGAGGGAACCGTGCGTTCTTAGGAGCCTTATCAGTGCATCCATCTTAGAGCGACAGAGTGGCCGTAGCTCAGCTGGAGGATTCTTAGATTCAAACCCAAAAGGGGGAGATCTCCAAAGAACCCAAGGCTGACTGGACTATTGGAGTAGATGGAGGTCTTCAGATGAAGGGCCGGTTAGTTATGCCAAATAATTCACAGCTAAAGAGGGAACTTTTTGACGAGGCGTATTGTACCAGGTATACAGTACATCCAGGCACGACGAAAATGTACAAGGACCTGAAGAGATATTTTTGGTGGAGTGGCATGCATAGAGAGATTGCAGAATATATAGCTAAGTGTTTTACCTACCAACAAGTTAAGACAGAACATCAGAGACCTGCAGGAACCCTACAGCCTTTACCCATTCTAGAATGAAAATAGGTAGATATTTCCATGAATTTTATCGTAGGGTTGCCTAAATTAAAGAAAAGAAATTATTCTATTTGGGTGATAGTAGACCGATTGACGAAGTCAGCTCACTTCCTACCTATGAATATGACTTATACAGCAAAATCATATGCAAGGACTTTCATCCGAGAGATAGTTCGATTGCATGGAGTTCCACAGATAATTGTATTAGATCGAGGCTCAGTCTTCACAACTCATTTCTGGAGGAGTTTTTAGAATGCATTCGGCAGCCAGTTGTCATTTAGTAGTGTCTTTCACCCCTAGACAGATGGTCAGACAGAGAGGGTGAATTAGATGTTAGAGGATATGCTGCGAGCATGTGTGATAGATTTTTAGGGTAGCTGGGAGGACCACATCCCATTGATTGAATTTACATATAATAATAGTTATCAAGCTACTATCGGGATGGCACCGTATGAAGCATTGTACAGGAGGCCTTGCAGATCGCCTATATATTAGGCAGAGCCAGAGGATAGCCTATTGCTTGGGCCGGAACTTGTTAGGCAGACCACAGAGAAGGTGTCATTGATTAGAGAGCGTATTCTTAGCGCACGTAGACGGCAAAAGAGGTATGCGGATCAACGACGACAACCACTAGGGTTTTAGGTCGAAGACTTAGTCATGTTGAAAGTATCGTCGATGAAGGGCGTTCAGCGATTTAGTAGACGGGAAAAACTTGCCCCGAGATATGTTGGTCCCTTCAGGATTATTAAGCGTATTGGAGTTGTTTACTATAGATTAGATCTTCCAGTATCGATGTCGAGTGTACATGATATCTTTTATATTTTGATGCTCAAGACGCATTTGCGCGATGAGGAGTAGCAGAGGGTGATTAATGCACCAGAGATCAAGATCCAGGATGATTTGACTACCGTAGAGATTCAGATATGTATTCTTGTTAGAGAGAATAAAAAGCTTAGAAATAAAGTCATTCCACTAGTGAAAGTTCAATGAAATCGGCAAGGAGCCAAAGAAGTCTCTTGGGATCACGAGGAGGATGTACGTCATGACTACCCACACCTATTTGAGCACGTAAGATGTTGATGTTTGAGTATGCTTAACCAAATAATGATGCACATGATATACTTTATTTCAGTTGGACTCAGGTTTAACGTTGATAAAATATTTGAATTCTAACCTATTGTTGAGGTATTTACAAAAGTCGGAATTGCTTCAATGATGAATCAAAAACTCAAAATAGCGAATTCTACACTTGATCGAGAGTTCTATGATAGTTGGTTTAGATCAGCCGAGGACTCAGCTTTTGTCACTGTTTGGGGGGATAACTATCACAGTTTCACCTAAGCTCATCTAAAAGATCCTAGGACTCCCGATGCCCCTTAAAGGTTGCCCTAATTTCCTTTGATTTTCTTCTGAGTTAGGGATAGCCTCAGATGAATACAATCAGATGATGTAGTATTTGCTTGCTATAGTACCAAGGGGTGGGATCTTACTTTCAGGCATCCTTCAGAAAGAGTTCATCCTCATTAACATCTTTCTTAAGTTTGACTTATATTTGAGCTCTTTATATTCAATTATCACCACTTGAGACCTTCTCCTTCTATACTGGATCGCCACCGGTCAGTGTTTTGATATCATAGACTTTTATCTTTAGGATGATAGCATGTACGGTGATAGTGCCAAGTAGTATCTCAACTGGCAGTATGTAGAAAGTCCAGCCAATCTACCCCTTTCTCATTACCCAGATTTGTGAGGCTCTTAGTGTACCGACATATT